>NC_057867.1:1436368-1546368 GCF_019393635.1 Dromiciops gliroides | reverse complement strand
GATGATAGATGGATGGATGGAGGATGGATGGATGATAGATAGATGGATAGAGGATGGATGGAGGATGGATGGATGGATGGAGGATGGATGGATGATAGATGGATGGATGGATGGAGGATGGATGGATGATAGATGGATGATGGATGGATGATGGATGGATGGATGGATGGATGGATGGATGGATGGATGGATGGATGATAGATGGATGGATGGATGGATGGATGATGGATGGATGGAGGATGGATGAATGATGGATGGATGGATGGATGATGGATGGATGGAGGATGGATGGATGATAGATAGATGGATGATAGATGGATGGAGGATGGATGGATGATAGATGGATGGATGATGGATGGATGATAAGTGGATGGATGGATGGATGATAGATGGATGGATGGAGGATGGATGGATGATAGATGGATGGATGGAGGATGGATGGATGATAGATGGATGGATGATGGATGGATGGATGATAGATGGATGGATGGAGGACGGATGGAGGATGGATAGATGATAGATGGATGGATGGAGGATGGATGGATGATAGATGGATGATGGATGGATGATAGATGGATGGATGGATGATAGATGGATGATAGATGGATGGATGGATGATAGATGGATGATAGATGGATGGATAGATGGATGATAGATGGATGGATAGATGGATGATAGATGGATGGATGGATGGATGGATGGATGATAGATGGATGGATGGATGGATGATAGATGGATGGATGGATGATAGATGGATGGATGGATGGATGATAGATGGATGATAGATGGATGATAGATGGATGGATGGATGGATGGATGATAGATGGATGATAGATGGATGATAGATGGATGGATGGATGATAGATGGATGGATGGATGGATGATAGATGGATGATAGATGGATGATAGATGGATGGATGGATGGATGATAGATGGATGGATGGATGGATGGATGGATGATAGATAGATAGATGGATGGATGATAGATGGATGATGGATGGATGATAGATGGATGGATGTATGATAGATGGATGATAGATGGATGGATGGATGATAGATGGATGATAGATGGATGGATAGATGGATGATAGATGAATGGATGGATGATAGATGGATGATAGATGGATGGATAGATGGATGATGGATGGATGGATGGATGGATGATAGATGGATGGATGGATGGATGATAGATGGATGATAGATGGATGGATGATAGATAGATGGATGATAGATGGATGGATGATAGATGGATGATAGATGGATGATAGATGGATGGATGGATGGATGGATGGATGGATGGATGATAGATGGATGGATGGATGGATGATAGATGGATGATAGATGGATGATAGATGGATGATAGATGGATGGATGGATGGATGATAGATGGATGATAGATGGATGGATGGATGATAGATGGATGGATGGATGATAGATGGATAGATGGATGGATGATAGATGGATGATAGATGGATGGATGGATGATAGATGGATGATAGATGGATGGATGGATGGATGATAGATGGATGGATGGATGGATGATAGATGGATGGATGGAGGATGGATGGATGATAGATGGATGGAGGATGGATGGATGGATGGATGGATGATAGATGATAGAGGATGGATGGATGGATGGATGATAGATGGATGGATGGAGGATGGATGGATGATAGATGGATGGATGATAGATGGATGATAGATGGATGGATGGATGGATGGATGATAGATGGATGATAGATGGATGATAGATGGATGGATGGATGGATGATAGATGGATGATAGATGGATGGATGGAGGATGGATGGATGATAGATGGATGATTGATGGATGGATGGATGATAGATGGATGATAGATGGATGGATGGATGGATGATAGATAGATGGAGGATGGATGGATGGAGGATGGATGGATGATAGATGGATGGAGGATGGATGGATGATAGATGGATGGATGATAGATGGATGATAGATGGATGGATGGATGGATGATAGATGGATGATGGATGGATGGATGGATGATAGATGGATGGAGGATGGATGGATGGAGGATGGATGGATGATAGATGGATGGAGGATGGATGGATGATAGATGGATGATAGATGGATGGATGGATGGATGATAGATGGATGGAGGATGGATGGATAGAGGATGGATGGATGATAGATGGATGGAGGATGGATGGATGATAGATGGATAGATGGATGATAGATGATAGATGGATGGATGGATGATAGATGGATGGATGGAGGATGGATGGATGATGGTTGGAGGATAGATGGATGGATGGATGATAGATGATGGAGGATGGATGGATGGATGGATGGATGGATGATAGATGGATAGATGGAGGATGGATGGATGGAGGATGGATGGATGATAGATGGATGGAGGATGGATGGATGATAGATGGATGGAGGATGGATGGATGATAGATGGATGGATGGAGGATGGATGGATGATAGATGGATGGATGGAGGATGGATGGATGATAGATGGATGGAGAATGGATGGATGATAGATGGATGGAGGATGAATGGATGATGGATGGATGGATAATGGATAGATGATAGATAGATGGATGGAGGATGGATGGATGATAGATGGATGGAGGATGGATGGATGATAGATGGATGGATGGATGATGGATGGATGATAGATGGATGGATGGAGGATGGATGGATGATAGATAGATGGATAGAGGATGGATGGAGGATGGATGGATGGATGGAGGATGGATGGATGATAGATGGATGGATGGATGGAGGATGGATGATAGATGGATGATGGATGGATGGATGGATGGATGATAGATGGATGGATGGATGGATGATAGATGGATGGATGGATGGATGATGGATGGATGGAGGATGGATGGATGATAGATGGATGGATGGATGGATGGATGGATGGATGGATGGATGGATGGATGATGGATGGATGGAGGATGGATGGATGATAGATGGATGGATGGATGGATGATGGATGGATGGAGGATGGATGGATGATAGATAGATGGATGATAGATGGATGGAGGATGGATGGATGATAGATGGATGGATGGAGGATGGATGATAGGTGGATGGATGGATGGATGATAGATGGATGGATGGAGGATGGATGATGGATGGATGGATAGATGATAGATGGATGGATGGAGGATGGATGGATGATAGATGGATGGATGGAGGATGGATGGATGATAGATGGATGGATGGAGGATGGATGGATGATAGATGGATGGATGGAGGACGGATGGAGGATGGATAGATGATAGATGGATGGATGGAGGATGGATGGATGATAGATGGATGATGGATGGATGATAGATGGATGGATGGATGGATGATGGATGGATGGAGGATGGATGATAGATGGATGGATGGAGGATGGATGGATGATAGATGGATGGATGGAGGATGGATGGATGATAGATGGATGGATGGAGGATGGATGGATGATAGATGGATGGATGGAGGATAGATGGATGGATGGAGGATGGATGGATGATAGATATAGACAAGTGAATGGATGGACGGAGAGATAGAATAAAATACTACTAAGAAGCATAAGAATAAATGGAGCATTACATAAGATGACAAACAGTATCTGTTCCAAACTCCAGACCTAGCATTATTCTGGATGAAGAAATGTTGGAGACTTTTTCAATGTGACCAAGGATAACAGAGTACGTGCTGTTACTTGATATAGCCCTGGCAATGCCCACTAGTGGAATAAGACAAGATAAGCAATTAAGAGAACAAGCCTGGGCAAAGAGGAACCGCATCATCATTTGTAGATGATAGGATGTTTTCACTTAGAGAACCCTGGAGATTTATAATGAATCACTTCATGAAGTAGGAGGAGCAAGGGGATAGCAAAGAGGCAATAAAAGCCAATGTTTCCTTCTCCTCCAAATCCCCAGGGCTAGGTCCTGTCACCCCCAACCTCCCCAGGCCAGCTTGTCCTCTTTTCTCATACATTTCTGCCCATATGGGGAGAGGCAGCCTCAGTCCTTCATCTGTCCCAACTCGAGGGCCTCATGAACTCCCTATTCTTGAGTGGTAACTCAAGAGTAGATTGCATGCTCATTGAAGAGAACCTTTGTGCCCATATATAAGGGGGTTTCTCTTTCAGAGAGTTTCTTTTTCAGCTGGACTCACTCACCTGAACAGGGATGATGGGGGAGGGGGCAGGGAAAGAAGGAGAGAGAGGATGAGATGACTGACATTAAATTTCAAGTCAAATAAAGTGCCCAATGAGCTTATCTTAGGTACCTGCTAACAGGTGGCTCAGTGGATAAAGTGCTGGGTTTGGAATAAGGAAGACTCATCTTCTTGAGGTCAAATCTGGCCTCTGATACTTACTAGCTGTGTGACTCTGGGCAAGTCACTTCCCCCTGTTTGCCTCAGTTTCCTCATCTGTAAAATGAGCTGGAGAAGGAGATGGCCAACCCCTCCAGCATCTCTGCCCAGAAAACCCCAAATGGGGTCACAAAGAGTCGGACATGACTGAAAAACAAAACATATTTCCCCTCCTCTTTTTCAGTGGTCTCTCTTCTAGCTTTATTCTCATCTCTTTTCACACGGTCATCTCTTTAGAAACACAGTCGAAAATCTGGCCAGGAACTGAAGTCCAGCTCCATGGCCTCTCACCCATATGTTCCAGTTCTCTCCCTTGTTAGCTTCTTCAGGGTCTGAAGCTGTTTCATACCTGAACTGCATGGTTGCTGAGTTACTAGCAGCTCCTTCCTTAACGCAGAAGTCTCCTCATTGACCTTGCTAAGTGTTTGCTGAGTGCTTGAGGGAAATCATTCCCAGCCTCAAGGGAACACCCAGGAGAAGCTGGACTGGACTAGGCTCTTCTTGACTGCAGGCCCTGCGTTCTATGTGACACCTCCCCATCTGCCTCCTCAAGTTACATTGGGACTAGTGGGGGAGAGGCTAGAGGGGAGAAGCTGGCCACACTCCTAAGACTAACGGACAAATCAAATCAAAGGCCCCAACACAACTTTTGTAAGTCATGCTGGCTGCTTCGGCCATCCAGTGCCAAGGAGGCAGCAAACAAGGGAGGAAGAATGATTGCCAAGGGTGTGAAAAGGCACACTTCAAGTTGATATGGAGAGGCCTTCCCTGGATCCTTGGCTTATGTTTCTAGAGCCCTGGGCAGGCCTCCTTTGGACCAATCAGCTGGCCCAGGGTATTAGTCCCCACCTTGAAGATGGTTCTCTGCTTCAGAAAGCAGCATAATGCAATGGAAAGAGCCCTGGGTCGGAAGAAAGGCAGAGAACCTCAGTTCGAATCTCACCACTGATATTTACTGGCTGAGTAACCTTGGCCAAGTCACTTCCTCCATTCTCCAGGCCTCAGTTTCTCCAAGAGTAAAATGAGGCATTGAACCAGATGGCCTCCAAGGTCCCTAGGAAGTGGCTGGTGAGGTTCTGAAGGCTGTTTCTACACTGGCGAAGTTCTGGGTCTTGGGCCACAATGAGACTGGGGACAAAAATGGGGTAACCACAAATGAACTTTCCTTCCAGTCTTTTGCCTTGGGGGCCAAACAGGGCCAATGATAGGGCCACAGGTGCCACTGAGCGAACAGCACTGATGCTCTCTGGCACAGGTTCTTGCAGTGGTAGATCTGCCTCCTCAACAAGGAGAGCCAGTTATCAGGCCTCCCAATGCAATGGAGTCAACTCTTCCTTTTTTGGGGGGGGGGGGCAGGGCAATGGGGGTTAAGTGACTTGCCCAGGGTCACACAGCTAGTAAGTGTCAAGTGTCTGAGGCCAGATTTGAACTCAGGTCCTCCTGGATGCAGGGCTAGTGCTTTATCAACTGCAGCGCCACCTAGCTGCCCCCATGGAGTCAACTCTTGACAGAGGAGGAAACTGAGACTCTTGGAAACAAAGTGAATTGGCCAAAGTCACACAGTCAGTAAGAGTCTGGAATGGAATTTGAACCCAAGTCTCTTGACACCAAGTATAGCATTCTTAGCATCATGGCCATGCTCTCTCCCAAGAACAGACAAAGAAACCAAGGTCAGGAAGGTTGCCCAGTACTATTTCTAGTGCCTTTACCACTATGCCACAGGGGTTATCTTTCCTTCATTGGCTCCCACAGGGCAAGTAAAGACTGAAGGGCAGATCATGAGCATAGTGTCCATCAGGAAAGGCTGGTCACAGTAGAGCCATAGTAGGCACTGTTCTCATCACAGCCATTCCTGGGGCACCCACAAGTTTACAAAGCACTTTGCACTTACTGTATGTTTCTCATTGGAGCCTGGGAGACAAGAGTAAGAAAAGAGAGGAGAGAGAGGGAGGGAGAAGGGAGAGGGTAAAGAGAGATAAAGGGAGGGGACGGGGGAGAGGAGAGAGAGTGTGTGTTGTGATAGTCATGGGCTGGCATGGGAGAGCATTCCAACCACCCCCTAATACCAGGTGGGAGCTAGCTCCAACAGGAAGAGGAAGCTGGTGGGGGAGGCGAAGGGGGAGAGGAGGAAGTGCATTGTACTCCTTATGACCTAATGGCTCTGGGGCCAACTGGAGCAAGTCTTGGCTTGGCCTGAGGGAGGGGGGGGGGCATACCAGTGTGGATCCTCCGATGGGCCTTCAGGTGGGAGCTCTTGGTGTAGACCTTGTTGCATCCTGCAAAGTCACACTGGTGAATGCGTCTCTTCTTCAGGTCAAGGGACTCAGTGTGATTTAACGGGGCCCCCACAGATCTGGGGGGTGGGGAGAAAGACAGAAAAAACCAAGCTGGAAAAGGAGTGACAGGCTTGGGAGACACACGTGTGTATACACCTGCATGCATGTGTGGGAACATGCATGTGTGTGTGCCTGCATGTATGCATGGGAACATGCATGTGCATACAACAGCTTTTCCAGGAAGGCCTTGCAAGGCAGCAGCTCAATGGTTCCCATTCCCTCTGTGGCCAAGGGGCAGATACTCACTCTCTCTGCAGCTCCTGAAAGGTCGACGACACAGACACAGTCTCCCCCACGCTTTCCTCACTGTCACTCTGCACCTCTACTGGGGACATGGAGTTAGGGTCTAATTTCACTGCAGGAAAAGGAGAAAGAAAGTGAGCAAGAAGGAGAAGCCCCTGCCTGTGTCCCCAGCTCAGCCCTGCTCAAAGGAGGGGAGAGGGACAAGCAGCAGAAATGAGTGGAGGGAGACTGGGCCATCATCTGGATGTCCTCGGCCCACTCTATCGCACCTGGCAGTGCTCTACTGGGCTGCACCTAACCCTGTCCCTGTCACTTCTGCCCACTGGCCCTGGGCAGTGAGCGCTGGGAGTGAGAAGGCTGGGGTCTCCTCTAGGCAGAGAAACAAGAGCTGAAGCTGGATCCTGAGGCACCTTGGGCCCTCCCTCCAAGGCTGAGGATTTGGGTTCCTATGTCCATGGGAGCTGAGAGCTAGTGGCAGAGAGGCCCAGTCAGTGGCCACCCCCGTGGCACTGGCTTTGCCCCAACTTCCCAGGGAAGCGAAGTAACTGGTGACCACCCAATGCCAGGTGGGATGTGGGCATTTGGTGACTACTACAAGTTCTGAGGAGTCCAGTGGATGTCCTGGGCAGAGACCATCAATACCCCCTCATCTATTTGAGGGAAGTAAGGCATGGGAAAGCAGAGGAGTTCAAAGGATGAACAAGAGGAGAAGGAGTAGCCCACCCGTAGCGTGCAAAGACACTGGGGAAAAAGGTCTCCACTGGATGATGGATGAGAGTGGGCTAAAGAATTCCAAGGATGGTCCCCAGATATACCAAAGCTAATTCCAAAGTGGGGTCCCCCCCTCCCAAGCCAGACAAGAATCCCGGGGCTCTCTCAGCCAGGCTGGAGACCGAGGCAGCAACAAGACCCAAAGAAGGTAGGCAGTTGCTTTGGGCCATAGCTCAGTGTAGCAGAATCTAGGGGACGGGGATGGGGGGTGGACCTTCTACCTCAGCATGAGGCCCTGCAGTGACATGGATGGATGTCGGGGGGAAACACTGCTTCTGATCCTGGAATTCACTCTCACACACGTTCTGATCAGAAATAGTAAACTTCATTCAGCATGAGGGGACATGGCCGGGAGGACCCGTCTAAGACTTGAGCTCCTGGGGAGGAGGAGATTTCCGACATCTTCCTCCCTGAGCCAGAGAGGCCGGTGTGAGAGGTACCGCACAGGCACCATGGCAGAAATGGGCCCAGGGGCCTTCTTCCCACACTTTTACAAAGAAGCTGATGTTTGCGGTCAGCACTGCCTTTGCCTTCCATCTCTTCACAGCTGGCAAGTTGACTTGGGGACCTTGTGAAATCCCGCAGCTGCGGTGATGTTAACCCTCTGTAGGGTGTTAGGATTCAAACCAGCATTGATGTCATGGGGGGGGGGGCATCCCTCCTTCTTCATTATCAGTTATTTATGGCAATATTTCAGGATGGAGTGGTTGCCATTGCACCACCTGGCCCTTTCTCCTTGAGCTACTTGTTTCAAATTATTGAGGAAGCTGGATCTTTTCTCTGACAAATCAGTGAGCGGTCTGATTGTCCATAAATGGCCACTAACTCTTGGATAATAATGCCTTCATCAGTAAGAAGGAGCCTTCTCCCTGGGACCAAAGGTTCCTCCATGTCCCCTCCTGCTGTAAAGGACTGTCCTTTTCCAGACATTTCTGCTGGTCTGAAGGCCCAACCACTTTGCCCTTGGTGACCACACCACTGGAACAGAATCCACTATGAGGGCCATGGATAGAGCTCTCTCCAAACTCCACTCCATCACTCTCATCACAAGCTCTCTCCAAGGAGGGCTGGGAGGCAGTCTCTTTCCTGTGTCTGCAGCTCTCTTCATTTATTGAGAGGATGTCAAGACCAACCAACCAGCATTTCTGAAGCACACACCATGTGCCAGGCAGCATGCTAGGTGCCGGGCATAAAAGTACAAAGAAGGAAGCCATGCCTACTCTCAGGGAACTCATGGATCCAGAAAGGCTTCAGACAGAAGGCGGAAGTGAGGAGGGAGGCCTTCCAGCCAGAAGGTGTAACCAGAACAAAGGCACAGATGGGAGATGGGGGGATGGGGGGGAAGAGAAGTCAGATTGGCTGATTCACAGAATAACGCCCAAGACTGACATGATTCAGAGCCAAGTCTGCCCATTTCCCAGCACACCCCCATGGCCATTCCAGCAGGGCCGCCCCTTTGGAGAGTTGTGGATTTGTCTTTGCTTCACATCCCAAGAATCCCTCAGGGGGCAACCAACAGGTGAGCTGCTACTCAACAGCCAATTGGCTCCCAGCAGGCCTCCATGGGCAGAGCCTTCAAGAGCCCTGGGCCAGTTTCCTCCACACCACTCACTATCCAGTAAGGCAGGGAAGCTGAGAACCAATTCACTGCAACAAAGACAGCATGTGCCACGAACTGTGCTAAATCCTGCAGACACGAGGACAAAGGCCACATGGTTGGTGACCTCAAGTAACATGTATTCTATGGAGTGAAAGACAACGGGTACCTAATAAATTCAACATCTCTGCAAGAGAACTTTTGGAGATGGGAGAGCACAAGATAAACAGACAGTTTGAGACAGAAAGAGGTGAGAGATCAAGACACAGACAGATGGATAGATATAGATAGACAAATAGATATAGACAGACGGATATAGACAGATGGATAGATAGATATAGAGGACAGATGGACAGATAAATGTAGATAGGCAAATAGATATAGACAGACGGATATAGACAGATGGATAGATAAATGTAGATAGACAAATAGATATAGACAGACGGATACAGACAGATGGATAGATAGATATAGAGGACAGATGGATGGATAGATATATGATAGAGATGGATGGATGGATGATAGATAGATACATAGATGATAGATAGCTAGATAATAGATATACAGAGAGAGTGAGAGAACAAGCTCGTGCCAAGTACTTCCCACCTGTCCTGTGTTGACTAAATGCTTAGGATATAAATCCAAGTAAACACTCTGGACCCTGCCCTCAAGGAGCTTACATTATCGGGGGAATGAAGAGGAGCTAGAAAGGAGGGAATGGGGGCAAGGAGGGAGGGGGGAGGAGGGAGGAGGGGGGAGGAGGGGGGAGGAAGGGGGAGGAGGGGGGAGGAGGGGGGAGGAGGGGGGAGGAAGGGGGAGGAGGGGGGAGGAGGACCTCACCCATGTGAAGTACTTTGCAAAGCTTCCTGAACTCTTCTCTCTCAGCCCCCAGCAGCCCTCAGCCTTCCTTCCAGATGTTGCCAGCGCACCCTCCCAGAGTGCATGGAGCAGGAGTGGAAAAGCAAACAAAGAGGTAGAGGGTTGCGGGGGTCAGAGGGGGCAGCACTTACCAGAACCTGCATTTTTGCCATCTCCTCCGATCAGCGGGACGGTAATGGCTGCTGCCACGTTGTCAGCAGCCATGGTGGTGTAGACCACAGGCAGGGACTGGACCACCACGGGGATGGTCTGCAGGTTTCCCATCTTGCTGGGCAGGTTGACTGAGGGGATGGTGTGAATCAGGTGCAGGATCTGCTGGCCACTGCTGCCCTGGGTGGAGGCCAGGATGGAACCAGGAGACAGCACAGCTGGGATGGCAGAGGTGGAGGGGGAGCCCAGGCCCGAGGGAGGGACTGACACCATGGGTGGCTGGACTGAAGGCGCCACTAGCATGGCTGAGGGCAGGAGAGGGGCTGTGGGTGGCGGCGGCGAGGCTTTGGCCTTGTGCAGAGAGAGGTCCACAGGCTCAGCCTGGGGCCCGCTGCACTCTGGGGCCAGGAGCTCCTCGGGAGGCTCTGTCTTGATCTCACTCAGCAGTGTGGGCGTCTCTATGGAGCTGAGCTCCAGAAGTGACGTCGACGTCATCTTCCCCCTCTCTGTCAATCCAGGGAAGCCTTCTGGGGCCTGGAAGAGATAGCGGGTGGGGGGAGCATTCGTTAGGTGGGCAGGAGTGCAGACTGAGAGAGGCATGAGCCCGGAGCCTGCACACCTGCTTCTCCTGGGCAGAGGCTGACTAGCGGCCCAGACCCAGAAGGCCCTGACAGGCATGGAAGGGCTGTAAAGGCCACCTGCCACAGAGGGAGGAGGGCAGGGGCTGTGCACAGGGGACCGGGTCCGAGAACAGGCCTGCTGCTTCCCCCTTCTGGAGCCCAGGGAAATTGAAGAAATACATGGACAGGGTGTCCACCTGCCTCCACAGCACCCAGAAAATGGAGGCTGCCTGGCCCAGGACCTTTGGGCAAAGCTTGGGGTGAGGGAGGGGCCAGGCAGTTCAGACAGCTTGGTTACTACAGGCCTGGCATGGGCAGCTCCCCCAGGAGCCACGCGCTCAGCTGTTCAGTCACCAAACACCACTAACAATGCGTGTCCCTCCTTGCAAAAGGAGGAGCCTGAAACTCTAAGGTCCCCAGACCCTACTCAAATCTCCTCTGTTCAAAATGCCCCTGATCCATCTCTCACCCACAAGCCTTAGTGTAGACCCAGGGAAGATGGGAGAGGAAGAACCAGTTCTGATGCCACCTTGCCTAGACCCTGGTGCTCCCTCCTCCCCCTCCTCCTCCTCCTTCTCCTTTCTCTGTCTCTCTGTCTCTGTCCCTCCCCCTCCTCCTCTCTCTTGTTCTTTCTCTGTCTCTCCCTCCTTTTCCTCCTTTTTCCTTTCTCTTCTCTTTCTTCTCCCTCCTTTCTTCTCTCCCTCCCTCCTTTTCTCTCTCTCTCTCACACACATTCTGTGCCCCTCTCCTTCCCCTCATTCTCTCTCCCTCCTCCCTCCTCCTTTTCCCTCTCTCTCCTTCACTTTCTCTGTCTTCCTCCTCCCTCTCCTCTCTCTCCCTCCCTTTCCTCTCTGCCTCTGTATCTCTCTCCTCCTCCTTCCATTTCTCACTCTACTTTTTTCTTTCTCTCTCCCTTCTTCCCTCTCTTTTTTTCCTCCTCCCTCCCTAAACACACACATATATCATCATTATGTATGTATAATGTAGATTATATATAATAATATGGAATAGATGCAATTATATAAATTCTCCAATCTCTCCCCAGCAAAGCACTAGATTTTACCCCCTCCCTCCCTGAGCAAATCCCCTAGGAGAAGGGAGAGGAGACAGATAAGATGCCTTTGATTCCTGGATAAAGAATCAGGCACTTGGAGCACCAAGGCCGGCGGCACTGCCAGACCTGGGTTTCAATCCTGTTTATATCACTCACTACTTCTGAAACCTCGCCATGTTATCTCATTGGAAACCTTCCAACAACTGTGAGAGGAAGGGGCTGTTATTATCCCCATTTTATAGATGAGGCAAGCTGAGAGCTATTAAGCTAAGAAGTATCTATCTGAAGCAGGACTTGAACTCGGATATTCCTAAATCTAAGTCTGGAACTTTGGCCACTTTGCTGTCTAGGGTCCCTCCCATCTTAGTGCCTCAAATTCCTCCTCTGCCAAATAAGGAGACTCCCTTCTGTGCTGAGGTCACTGGACTGGGGTCACAAACAGGAGAGTGGCCACTGGGGTCACCTGAGCAGCTTCTGGAGGTGAGCAATCTGACAGCTGGCTTTGTCTTGTCTTCGCACCCCAAGTATATCATGAGTGCTGACTTACGTGAATGAGCAGGAATTCCTTCTTTCATCATTCTTTCTAAAAAGCTTTCTTGATGCCTTTTGCTTTTGCCTGCTCTTGTAATAAAGAATTTTGAAAAGCAGCTGCCACACTGGCAGGATCTACCAGCAGATGAACTGCTGTCCACCTGTGCCCCCTGCCCCACCTCCCACCACCTCTTGGAAGGCTCCATTCTCTCCTCTGTTCTCTGGGGCCCAACCTGGGCCAGCCAGCTCATGAGTCAGGGCTCCACTTCCTGTCTCCACTGCTGTTCTTTCCTGCTTCTCCTTCTCTCACTGGGCATCTGGCCATGGCCAGCTCTCCCAGGTTCTCCAAGTCTCTGTACCGCACGGTCTTTAGCTGGTCCCCACCTGCCAAGTGCCCACTTTCCTTTCAGCTCTTTGCTGCCCTTCAAAGAGCTGCTATGGTGGTGTGGGTGGGCGGGTAGGTGTGGTGGGAGCTTTCCCTCTGTGTTCAGCTCCTCAGAGCACCCCCCAAGCAGCAAGATGTGGAACACGGCCACTCTTTCCTGCATGGCTAAGACCTCTTTATATTGTGTCTGTGAATGGGGCTCTATCAAGTCTCAGCATTGCTGCAGTGATGAGAGAGTCATGATGTTCTGATGGGACAAGTTTCAATCCTGCCGTAGACTCTTTAGCTATGTGACCCTGGGAGAGTCATGCTCTCTTAGCCTCAGTTTTCACAACTATAAAATGGGGATAATAACAGCCCCTCCCTACAAAGGTGGCTGTGAGGATCAAACGAGTTCATGTCCGAGGATACTTTGTGTGTCATAACTTAAACAGAATTGCTTGTGATCATTCCAAGTCATCCCAGTTTTGCACAACTCTGACCAAAAGCTGTTTCTTCATGGGAACCAATGGCAAGAGAAGGAGGTGGGATTGGATAAACAATACACTCAGCAATGGAGATGGAATGAATGACAAGTAAATGAACCTGGATATCCGGAAATGGTCTTGGCGCAGGGGGTGGCGCCCAGATGGCTGAGTGGCAAGAGGCGGGGCAGCTGAGCTCCAGTCCACAGCTCCTCCAAACAGATCTAGAAGTGGTACCAGGCTGAGTCCTGCTGGGGAAACAAATCCAGAAACAGCTCCAGTGAGTTCTTTGTGTGGCCCAGGTTGGAAATTGGGAGACACGTCTGCAGACACTGGAGGGGTGGGGGTGGAATTACATAGTGCCCAGGGAAAGGGTGGGTGTTGACACCAAAGGGGACTTGTGACAGGATTTGGGGGGGGGGGGGGTCCTATGCTGGGATGGGGGGGGGGGAGGCAGGGTCCTATGATGAGATGGTGGGGGGATCCTGGGCCTGGATGGGGGAGGTGAAGGGGGTGGTGTCTTGTGCTGGGTGGCCTTGGTGATAGGCCTCAGACCCCCAGCTCAGAGTAGGGTCCTACTTCTAGCATCTAGCTAAACCCAGAGCAAGGGGAGCCTATGATTCTGCTGACCTGAAGCAGCAGCTTTCCAGTCAGCTGCTGGGGGGACTCAGGTCAGGCCAGGCAGGTGCAGAGCTTGGACCAGGAGGGCCCTCTTTGAGCACTGTGAGTCTGAACATCCCTGAGCTGTCCCTGAGATTCTGAAGCTACACAACACTCAATATCCCCAAAAAGCAGCAACAGGAGTGGCTAGGGATAATCGACTATGATAGACTTAACTCTTCTCAGCAATACAATGCCCAGAGATTTATGATGGAAAATGCTCTTCATGTTCAGAAAAAGAATTATAGGGTCAGAATGCAGAATGAAGTATATTATTTTCACTTTTGTTGTTGTTGATTAATCTTTTTTTGTGGGGCAATGGGGGTTAAGTGTCACACAGCTAGTAAGTGTCAAGTGTCTGAGGCCAGATTTGAACTCAGGTCCTCCTGAATCCAGGGCAGGTACTTTATCCACTGCGCCACCTAGCTGCCCTGCTGTTTAATCTTTATGTGCTTTTTCCTTTTGTTCTGATTAATGTGAAAATATGTTTAACATGATAGTAATGTGTAACCTATATCAGATTGCTTGCTGGCCTTGGGGGGGGGGGAGAAGCGGGGGGGAATTTGGAACGCAAAAAAATATGTATCTTTTCATGTAATTGAGAAAAATTAAAAATTAAAAAAAAACACAGGAGTGGCCAGAGCCTGCCTGTCACATAGAGTCACAGAGTCAGAGAAGAGGCTGAAAGAATGAGTAAAGAGCAAAAGCAATTATATCATACAAAGCTTGTGTGGTGAGTGTAATGCCAGAGACACACATCCTGAAGAAGTGAATGAAAACTCTATGTGTGAGCAAAGACTTGAGTAATAAACACAGCTTGAGTGCAAATTGCAAAGGAATTTCTAGAAGATGTGAAATGAGCATTCAGAAAATGCTTTTAAATATTCTAAAATTGAATTTGGAGTGCTAGAAGAAAATTATTGATAAGAAATGGGAGCTGTGGTAGAAAGAGTTGGAAAGAGAATCAACAGTATGGTCCCAGAGGTGCAAGACCTACCCAGAAAATCTGAATGTTCCAAGTGGAAGTCAATGACCATGTGAGACAGCAAGATTCAAAGGCTGGAAAGAATAGAAGAAAATGCCAGGAAAAACAAGTGACCTGGAAAACAGGTGGAGGAGAAGAAGTTGAACTGCCTGAAAGCCCTCATATTCCAAGAAATTTTTCACAGAAAACTGCTGGAAAGAGAAAAGAACAAGGCCTCAGAAGGAAATTTCTAGTAACATCATGACACGCCCTGGAGATTCCAGTCAGAAAGATGAAAACTCTGAGGAGCCATGACTGAGTCAAGGTTGCACAGGACTGAGCAGTTCCTCTCCTTATCAGACAGGTCCTTAAGAGGGAAAGAGCAACACTGGGGCAAAGAAAAGGGAGGTTGGAGAAAGTTACCTCACAGATCAAATCCCAATTCCTCAGTGATGCATTCCTTGGCTAAGCCCAAAGTGAATCTAGCGCACCCTGGAGGACAACTTTTTCTGCATGGCCTTCTGGGAAATTCTGTTTCCTTTTTGCCTGTCTAAGAATTCAGTGGCTCCCCCTGGCTCTCAATACCACCTCAAACACTTGCCTTAGTTTCCCAATTTCCAAAAACATTGGGAAAATCACAGAAAAGCTGAACTCAAGCACCCCCACAGCATAGCCAGCTTCCTGCTAGTCACATAGCCATCTTTGTTCTCATGCCTGCCACATGTCCATCAGCAAAGCCAGAGCATAATCCATATGTAAGGAATTATAGGGAGGGGACCCCAGTCCAACCTACCTGGTTTCACCTACAGCCCCACAACAGCTCAGGACTTTGTGGGACCAACAAAGCCTCCCCAGCCCTCCAGCTAGCTCACTTCTGGGAGTTATTTCTGCAGGCTCAACAGTAGTCTCTCCCCCTTTCTAGGCTATAGCTTCCTCTTCTAGTACCTGGGAATAAAAGGGTCATAGATGTGGACCCTGGAGTTCTAGGCTGAGCCCCTCTTGTGACAGAGAGGGGTGCTGAAGCCTGTGCATGGTGAGCACACCTCCCTCACAGGAACAACCTGCCAAGGGAAGGGAGCTCCTGAAGATGGCGCCCAAGGGAAAAAGCATTTGTGGAGATCTCCTCAGTCCAGGCCTCAAGACCTTTGTTACAAACCTTTCTGTGAGGAGAAGAGCAAATCTGATTTGCTGTGAGGCCTAGCCATGTGCTTTACAAGGAGTCTGACAGAAAACTAGGGCCCAACAAGCACCAGGGAGCAAGACAAAGGCCTTACTCCCTCCTCAATCACAGATGAATCTGGTTCAGGGTTTGAAAATGTCCTGGGGGGACAGAGTGAGAGGAAAAACCAAGAACAAAAAAGGGAAAGAAAACCTCCCCCACAGCCCAGTGGGTGGAAAGGGCTCAGGGGTTGCTATGGCAATGAGATAAAGCCCAGGCATCTCACAGAGTGAGAAAGGAGAGTAACCTTTGCACACGGTCCCTACTCCAGTGCTGCAAAGGATGAAGGGATACACTCCCTACCTAGTCACACATACAAAACTCATTTCCTTTTCAAAGTCTAGATCCAATGAGCTCCTCCCAACCCCTCCCCCTGCCCTGTGACTGTAGATGGAGCCCCCAGGCTCAGTGTCACCCTGGACTCCTCACTCTCTCTCTCACACCCCCCTCCCCGTATCCAGGCTGTTGCCAAGCTCTGTCACTTTTACCTTAACAACATCTCTGAATACACCCCCTCCTCTCCTCTGACCCTGCCCCCATCCCCTAGTGCCTGGAGCACTGCAGGAGCTGCTGGGGGCGGGGCAGGGGGGGCAGGTTCTGCCTGCCTCTGGGCTCTCCCCACTCCAGGACAGCCTCTTCACAGCCACCTAAGGTATTTTTCCCAAAGCACTGATACAATCATATCACCACCACTCCCCACCCCCACTACATAATACAAACACTGTGATATCCAGTGACTCCCTATTACTTCCAGGAACAAATACAAAATGCTCTATCTGGCATTCAAATCCCCTGACAATTCATTTAATAAAAGCCTACTGAATGAATGATTCACACACTGAATGAATAAATAAATGAACGAATGAACAGAACAATGAATGAATGAATGAATGAACGAATGAATGAATGAAAACCCAGCAGGATTGACAGCAGTTGGCCATGCAGATCTCACAGGAAAAGAAGCAGTTGTTAACCCACTGAAATGTGGCCATTACCCAAACCTAGTTCCTACTGAGTCAGATATGGCAACAAGATACACAACCAGGAATCCAGCCCTAGAGACCCCAAAACACCCATCTTCCAGAGAAGCTCCCATTCCATTCAGCAGAGGTAAAAGACTTACTCAGGGTGCCCCACACGGAACTAAGACATGTCCCAGCTCCGTCCATGACACCAGAACCACCAGCCCACACACAAAGACCCCTTCCAGAGACAAGCTGACTTAGCTTTCAATTGGATATTTATCTATCTATCATCTATCTATTTATTTATTTATTTAGATAAACGTTTCCCCATTCCATTTGAATCTGTATGGGTACCATGTTGGACCAAATCCATCGGTGAAGAGGCTCAGAGCCGGAGAGGGCCTCAGAGGCCAACTCCTTCATTTCACAAAAGGAGAAACAAAGACAAACAGCCCAGAGAAAGTGACAGACTTACCAAGGGTCAGTGCGACCCTGGATTCCTCACCCCTTGTTCTCAGCCCCGTATCCAAGCTGTTGTCAGGGCCTGGAGCTTCTACCTTGACATCTCTTGAAGGCGCCCCTCCTCTTCTCTACCCCTGCCCCCAGGGTAGTGCAACACCAGGGGGTGCAGGCCCTCATCCTCCCATGCCTGGACTACCACACTAGCTGCTGGGGGAGGGGGAGAGGGGAACTCTGCCTACCTCAAGTCTCACCCTGCTCCAGTTCATCCTCCATTCAGACACCAAGGATTCTCCTTAAAATCATTAAACTCAGATAGAGCACCAGCCCTGGAATCAGGAGTACCTGGGTTCAAATCCGGCCTCAGACACTTAACACTTACTAGCTGTGTGACCCTGGGCAAGTCACTTAACCCCAATTGCCTCACTAAAAAAAGACAAAACAAAAATCATTAAACTCCAGAGGCTTTCCTGCTGCCTCCAGGGTTCACTACAAGCCCCTCTGGCTTTTAAAGTTTTTCACCTCCAAGATCAAATACAAAATGCTCCATTTGGCATTCAAGGCCAAAGGACAGAAATCAGATTTGAACCTGGGTCCTCCAACACCAGAGGCAGGACTCCTCCAGCAAGATGAGGGACAGTCTACATTCTAGGCTTGTAGGGCAGATGGAAAGATGTGGCCTGGAAGCCAGTCAGTCCTGTTATGCAGGTATCAACTCCTCACAAAATCACCAGATCAAAACCAACCAATACCAGCTACCAACCATCTGTTCGCCTTCACTGCTTTCTAGAATGCCCAGGCTCTGCCACTGGCAAGGCCTCTGGCCAGCAGGGAGCCCAAAGGCCTCCCAGCAGAGCAGAACAGAGATTGTACTTGGTCCTCACAAGCCTCAGAGATGAGGATTATTGGACAGATAAGAACATCAAGGTTGCAAGAGCATAAAACTGCCCCATGTAGAAATCAACCCCAAGCCCTCCAGCCTCTTTCTCATCAAAGTTCATATAGTGGAGAACGGCTGCCACTTACATAGCACCTACCACATGGGGAGCACCTGGCAGGTCAGTGCTATTATTAGGCCCATTTTGCTGTCAAAGAAACTGAAGCAAACAGGGTGAAGTGACTTACCCAGGACCACACAGCTAGTCAGTGTCTGAGGCCACATTTGGACCCACTTTCCCAGCCTCCTTGCCTGGGAGATTCCTAGTCCTGCTGCCTTTCAGTCTTACAAGTGTTCAGCTCTACATTTACAGAGGAAACTGGGGTGAAAGGAGGTCAAGTGACTTCCCAGTAAATGATAAAGCCTTCGCCTCCACACCTACTCCTGGAAATACAAAGACCAGATCATCTCTGCCATCTCAGGCCACCAGGGGGCACTACAAGGCACACAGCCACTTTAAAGCAGGCCTTGGGCCCAGAGTAGTTCTGAGACCCTGGGCAAGTCATTGAACACCTGTCAGTCTGTTTCCTCAACTGCAAAATGAGGACAATTTTATGTTATCTCACATCACATCAAATGAGATAACATTTATAAAGGGCTTCACACTGAGCCTAGCACTTAATAGTAGTGCTTAATCAAGGCTGTTCCCTCCCTCCCTTCAAAGAGGCCACAGACCTGAGAGACAAAGAAAAGCCATTGCCATTCCTAAAGCCATGCCTTCACAAATGCCCCACTAAGCAGGGCATTATTAGGCCAGTGTTGGCCCTATTTTATAGGTAGGGAAACTGAGGCTCCTAGGAGCTAACCCTGCCCAAGGTTTCACAGGTATTAAACATCAGAAGTGGCTTCAAATGAAGCCTCTCTGCCTCTTCCCTTAAGCTTCAGGCCAAGCCAATCAGCCATGCCACCATGACGACTTGTCTTGGGCACACAATACCACAGTTGCTATGAAGCCTCTGAGCCACCCATCTCTGTACAGTCTGTCAGAGCCCAGAACCCTGAGGAAGGTTCAAACCCTGGCTCTGAGCCTCAGTTTCCTCTTCTGTAAAATGGGAGTACCTGCAGTGCTTAACCTCACAGGTCTCTAGTGACTGAGGGGCACTCCACAAGAAGAAGCTGTCATGAATGGTCCTGGCCCAGACTCCCCATGAACTACCTGTGAGCTTCATGCACTGAGGTTCTGGAGAAATAATGACATTTCCATAGTACTGGAAAGTTTGCCTTTCACTGGAGCCTATGAGAGCAGGGTGACAGGTGCTATTGTCTCCATTTTACAGATGGGAAAACAGAGGTGAAGTGACTTGCCCAAGGCCATACGGCACTAAGGGTCTGAGGCGGGTTTCTGAGCCAGACCATCTTACCTCCAAGTCCTGTGTTCTAACCACTACAACCTTGCTGCTTGCTGGCGCTTGAAAGTCAGGGAAAGGTTGAGGTAGATAAGAGAGACTTACTCTAGACTACACTAAGACCATGGCTTTGATCATCTTGGTGGAGTCTCACATCACCGCCAAGCTCCTGGCATGGCCTGTCCCCATTTCAGGGCCCTGGGCTTGACACGTCCAGCAAGGTCACCAACCTGAGACGCGATGGGGGAAGCGAGGTGCGAGGCCCAACTGCTCTGATGTCATGCAGTTGGCCCAGTCTTGGGGTTGCCTCACACCCAAGCTGGATGGTGGGGCTGCTGACAGCTCAGACCTGAACCCTCCCCCAGCCTCTCTGCACCTAGCCAGTAGCCAGAAGATTTCACCTGAGCATTAGAGGGGTTTAGGGGGTTTCCCCTATCCAAAAGATCAAGCAAAAACAATGCACAAAGAATCCCATTTCATTCAGCCATTATCTATTCAGCATCTGCCGAGGGACAGTTCCCAGCCTTGGAAAGATACAATACAGAACCTGCTCTCATAAGGGTGATGGGGACAAGCACATAGAGAACTATGATTCGAGAGACGAAGGCACCGGTTCGAAGGGCCTTGAAGGCCAGCCAAATTAATTGCAAATTAATTGCAAATTAATCATTCTCAATCAGAGGTTAGGTAGAAGCTCCTCAGTTGCACAGTGAAATGGATTGTGAGACAGAAATTTCCTTTGCACTTCTATCACTGCTAGGAAGCAGAAGCAAAAGGAAGGAGGTTCCAGGTTTCAGGCATCTCCACCCACACCTTGTGCCATCTGTTCTGGACCAAGTCTGTCGTCCCCCCCCAGACCCCCACCCCCAGCTCACAGAATCTGAGCATGTCCAAGTCTAGCCCAGTAGTTGCCTGTTGTTGTACAATCAGTGAGCTAGGAATTCTTTGGACATTTTCCAACTTGCACATTTGCATTGTGTCTCTGCCTGTGACAGAGCCCATATGTGGCGCTCTTGTCCCTTTACAAATCACAGTGATGCAACTAGAACTCGATAGTGCCACACATACAGTTGTACTGTGACAGTATTACCAGTGGTGAGCTTAAGGCTGAATGAGAAGAACTACTTCCAGCTGCTATTATCAAACTGATTGTTGGCTTTGGAAATGAGCTTTTGCTGAAAACTTGCTGTTTCTTAACGAAGCCAACCTAAAATGACAAGGCAAAATAGCACTTATAGGTGAACCATACTACAAGTCAATTAGACAACTAACGATGTTTGAATCACAAGTAATGAGTGTCAGGCTGCTTTATACGCTTCCTATGCCGTTAAAAGTTCAAACAAGAGATGAAATTCCCCATTCCCACATAAATTTACAGTAGATAGAATTTCCGACCTCAAACTACAGTTCCAGCAGCATTTTTCAGACCCTGATAGAAGTGCAAAGGCAATTTCTGTCTCTCACATTCCATTTCACTGTTCAACTGCGGAGCTTCTACCTAACCTCTGGTTAGGAATGATTAATTTGCAATGTAATGTTGTGCTTAAAAGGCAGAGATCAAGAGAAGAATCTCAACAAATTCTACGAAGGCTTCAGACCTAGCTTTGGAGGGTCTGACTCTGCTATTGCTGACTACCTGGGTAGTCCCAAGCATGGGCACACGGCTCACGCCCTTCCTTAGCTTTCAGAAACCTGGTTAGACAGTGGTGAATGACCAGAGGTCAGGATTTATTCTCACCCCCAGAGGGCACCTGAGAGCCCTAACATAACATGTACCCCATCTATTCCAAGTTTTGTGCCTGTGATCTAAAGCATACTTGGCAATGGCTGGAGAAGGGAACAGGCAGATGGGCACCAAAGATCTGCTACACTATAGCATCACATGCGTTTAATGTTCCGTTGTTGTTCAGTTCTATCCCTGGCAAGTCCCAATGACTGTTGTCCCCTCTCCATGCCCATGTCAATAGAGAACAACCAAGCAAAAGAAAGTGCCACTTGGTCCAGTCCCTATAAGTGTCCCACCTCTCTCCCTTGAGAGGCAGGAAACGTGCACATCTCTGCAGTCCCTCGGCTGAACTACAGTTGTTTTCTGTTGAGTATAAGAAAGCTTTTGATGCTCTAAAACAACAATCAAGATGCTTTGAGACTAGTTAAAAACTTAGAAAAGTAAATCAGTGGCACTAGACCAGAAACAACTGAACACAATAAATAACCCTGTGCTTGATGAGCCCCAGAACACAAATTACTTGGGGAAGAACTCCCCGATGGATGAGAATTGCCAGGAAAAAAGGAAAATAAGGGGGCAGCTAGGTGGCGCAGTGGATAAAGCACCAGCCCTGGATTCAGGAGGACCTGAGTTCAAATTCAGCCTCAGACACTTGACACTTACTAGCTGTGTGACCCTGGGCAAGTCATTTAACCCTCATTGCCCCACAAAAAAACCAAAAACCAAAACAAAACAAAACAAAAGGGGAAATAAGCTTGATGGGGAAAAGGTTAGACCAGCATCCTCTACCATGTACTACAATAAGTTCCAAAGGGGGAAAAAATCAGCCAAACCAATCAATGTATCAATAAAAGTCAAATACTATAAAAATTGGAATGACGCCACCTGCTGGAGACTTACTGTAGCAAAGCGCCACCATGAGGTGAAGGCCTCTGAGGGCAAGCCATGTGGTCATGGTCCTTAGTGTCAGGAAGTGACGTTTGCTCATGGGTACTGTCTAACAAGGCTACCAGCCAATCAATTTGAGGAGCCTCCCATTTTCCGGGAGAAGGAGCCACTTAACAATACTAAATACAGTGTTCCCCACTTGGAGCCCCTCACCTCTACAAAGAAGTGGGGGTTTCTCTTCTTTGGGCCCCAGTTGGCCCCTTAAGGAAAGGGGAACATCAAAGACCCTACAAGCTTGCTCTGAAGAACTCCCTGGAGGTCAATATGGCAGAGACACTCCCAAGGCTCAAGCTGCTTCTCCAAAAACCACAATGAGCCTTGGTGAGGGTGTCTCTTCAAGGCCTATGGGGAAGGTAGGTGGGGCAACAGCTAGAGCGCTGGCCCTAGAGTCAGGAGGACCTGAGTTCAAATCTCACTTCAGACGCTTACTAGCTGTGTGACCGTGGGCAAGTCACTTAACCCCAATCGCCTTAAACATCCAGGGCCATCTCCAGTCTTGCCACCGAACCCAGCTGGCTCTGGAGGAGAGAGTGAGGTTGGTGACCTTGCACAGCCCTCCCTCACTTCAATCCAATTCAGTGCAAGTCATGACCTCACCCTGATGTCATGGTCGTCTTCGAGAACAAAGGACAAACAAGAACAAGGCCTATAAAAAGCACTGTCCTTTCCATCATCTCTGATCCCCACTGCTTTCCTAGAGGTCTGTCAAATGAACCAGAGAAGGAAGTGGCAAGCCATTCCAGTATCTTTGCCAAGAAAACCCCAAAAGGGGTCAGGAAAAGTTGGCCATGGCTGAAATCAACTGAACAACAACAAAAGAGATGAGCCCAGTGTCTGTCATGCTGGTCTGGTACAGGTGCCTGCCATCCGAGCAGGCCTGGATGGGGAGAGGCTGGCATGCAGAGAATCAAGTTGAGATCCACAGTGGGGGAAAATCAAAGGACCATCAGTCTGGGGCTGGAAGGGACCTGAGAGGTCATCTAGTTCAACCTGGGACGGGCAGTGAATTGGCCAAGGTCAAGCAGGTGCTAAGTAGCAGAGTCAGGACTCCAAGTCTTTCTGGCTCCCAAGCTGAAATGAGAGTAGACCTTGGTAATTCACCTGAAGGGTGAGGCCTGTCTGTGCTTCTAGTGCCCATCCCTGGGTATCCCCCAGGGATTTAGGGGGTCAGAATGTGGGTCCTTCTCTTAAGTTTGTGGAGACAGAGACAGAGCCAAAGACGAAAGTGGAACTGGGATGGGCCCCAGGACTGTGGCGGGGCATCAAGGTGCCAGCAAGGAATCAGGCCGGGCCAAGACATTGGAATTCCATGAACAGGGAAATGCTCACAGAGGAGAAAGTTGAAAAGTAAAAAGTCCCCCCACTCCTGCCCCATAAAGAGCTTGCATGCCTGACCCTCAGCAGGGCCTGGGACGTACACAGGCTTCCCAGCTTCCTCCTCTGCAATGCCCTGCTAACCCTTCAGAATGCCATGGGTGGATGAGCCCCAAAGCAGAACCAGGATCCCAAGGCAAGAGAAACAATGAAGAGGGCAGCCTAGCTAGGGCCCCGGGTTCCAGCAAGTAGCCAGAGACATCAAGGAAGAGGGGGAAGAGAAGGTGGAGGAAGGGGAGGAGGAGAGGGAGGGAGACGGGAATGGACAGTACAAAGATGACTCGGAGCAGCAGCTGAGGACCTTGGGGAACTCAAGACTGGCTATGAGGCTGACAGAAGACCCCCCCCAAAGAAGCAAGCTCCAGAGACCCTGTGTCCCATCCTCAAACAAGTACAGAAACAAAATTGTTAGAGATGATTGCAAGAAGATGACAACACCCAATAGCAGCTCAATTTAAGATGTAATTTGCGATGGATCAGAGATGCCAAGGAGATAAAATCACCCAGTAGCCCCTGCAAGTAGTCCAAAGTGTCACACAGCTTGGGAAGGGAGAAACGCAAACTCCACTGCTTTTGCACTGCCTTCAAAAACAATCCCCCAGTGGCAGCTAGATGGCACAGTGGATAAAGCACCGGCCCTGGATTCAGGAGTACCTGAGTTCAAATCCGGCCTCAGACACTTAAAACTTACTAGCTGTGTGGGCAAGTCACTTAACCCCAATTGCCTCACAAAAAAAAAAAAAAAACAATCCCCCCAAAGGAGAAAGGAATGTGGCGGAGGGGGGGGGGGATATCTCCTTGCCTTCAAGGCACCAAGGTCAGCCACCAGAATGGGACTTGACTGATTTCGCCAAAACAACTGGAAGCTACCAAAGGATTTGGCAACAGAACAGATCTAAAATGTGAAAGTAAACCAGAGGATAGGCTGCTACTTGGAGCAGAGACTTCTGTTTGAAGAGAGAAGACAATCACGAATCAAAAGGGTCTCAAGTATGCTCTGGTGGAAAGATCTGGAGACAAAGGACATGGGTTCAAATTCTGACTCTGTTACTTACCATTCAGGTGACCTTGAAATAGTCTCAACTTGGGCAGCTAGGTGGTGCAGTGGATAAAGCACCAGCCCTGGATTCAGGAGGACCTGAGTTCAAATCTGGCCTCAGACACTTGAAACTTACTAGCTGTGTGACCCTGGGCAAGTCACTTAATCCCCATTGCCCCACAAAAAAAAAAAGAAATAGTCTCAACTTCACAATGGATGAGAACCAGAGGGTGTCTGGGGGCCCTTAGAGCCTGGTACCTGAGCATTTATTTGGTGGGTGCCTTCTAGCTCCAACAAGAATCCTATTATCCATTGGGACAACTATTAAACTGTGACCTAACCTGGACTTGACAAACAGTAATAACAGTGACAGCCCATTCCCCAATAGAGAAGTAATCAAAAGATAGAGACAATTCACAAAAGAAGAATTGCAAATGACTAACAAGCACAGGAAAGAGTGAACAAGTCACCAATAATAAGAGAAATACACATCAAAATGACCTGGAGGTTTTACCTCCCTTCCCAGACTGCCAATTAGCAAAGATGACTATAGATGGGAACAGTTAACATTGGAGGGGCTGTGAGAAGACAGACTAACCCTAACCCACTGTGACTGGAACTCAACACAACCATCTTCAAATCAGGATTAGCAGCCTTTGAGACAATAGATCCTTCTCTTTTCTTGGAACCTCTCTTCTCTCTAGGGTTTCTCTCCTGGTTCTCCTCCTCCCTGTCTGAGGGCTCCTTCTCTATCTTCTTTGCTGGATGCTTGTCCGGATCATGCTTTCTAACCTTAGGTGTCCCCCGGGTCTCTGGCCTGAGCCTTTTTCTCTTTTCCATTCACTGGGGGATCTCCTCAGTTCCCCTGGATGGAATGACCATCCATCTCTATGTTGACGATTCTTGGATCTCCCTTTCCTGCCCCAGCCTCTCTGCTGACTGCCAGTCTCCAATCTCCAACAGCCTCTCTCTTTTTTTTGTGGGGCAATGAGGGTTCAGTGACTTGCCCCGGGTCACACAGCTAGTAAGTGTCAAGTGTCTGAGGTCGGATTTGAACTCAGGTCCTCCTGAATCCAGGGCCGGTGCTTTATCCACTGCGCCACCTAGCTGCCCCTCCAGCGTCCTCCCCAACATCTCCACCTGGATGTCCAGGAGATGTCTGAAAGTCACCATGTCTGAGACAGAAGTTGCTCTCTTTCCCCTAGATCCTCAACCTTCTCTATGACAGGGGTACCCCCCCCATCCTCCCAGTCCCTCAGACTCACAACCTAGGAATCACCCTAGACTCTTCATTCTCTGTTGCCAGGCCTATGAATTTTACCTTTGCACCACCTCTCAAATACACCCCATTCTCTCTTCTGACACTGCCCCACCCCACCATGTTCCTCATCGCCTCTTGCCTGAATTACAACCTCCTTCAAGTCTCTCCCATGTCCAACCCATTCTCCATTCGGCCACCAAAATGATTTTCCTCGAGCACAGGTCTGACCAGGTCACCCCCACTCCCTCTCACCTCCAGGACCAAACCCCAAATGCTCACTCTTTATGGTCTCCTGGCTGTTCCACCAAGACTCTCCCCCTCTGTCAGCCCTGGGCCTTCTCTGTGAAAAGCAGCAGGGAACACTTTCACTCCTTAGCTCCCCCTACTGGCTTCCGTGGCTTCCTTTAAGCCCAGTATCAAATCCCACCTTCTCCAGGAAGCTTGCCCCGCCCCTCTTCATTCCATCTCTAGAGCTTGCCTTGCTTTGTTGTTTCTCCCCGTTACACTGGAAGCTTTTTGAGGGCAGGGATTGTCTTTTGTCTTTCTTTGTATCCTAAGCACTTAGTGCAGTGGTGGACACATAGTAGGTGCTTAATAAATGTTTACTGCGAAAGGCCCATTTGACCCAGATTATACCCCAAGGAAACCACTGATAAGATGAAAGGCCCCAATAACAGCAAAATTCTTATAGCAGCACTTTTTGTGATAGTGAAGAATTAGAAGCAAAGTCTATACCCATCTATTGGTGGTCCATGAAGGTAATGGAAAAGCAAGAGGAGACTTACATGAACTGATACAGACAAGTATGGCTCCAAAGGAGAGACATGAGCAGCCCCCACCCCACTCCTCTGCAGAGGGGTTTTCTGGCTTTGGGGATGTATGAATCAATTTGCTGATTTTTTCCTCTTGTTTTTCTTTCTTTTTTTTTGCCTTTCAAAAAGATTATTTGTTATATGGAATCAGTCTCTAGGAGAGAATGGGAAGAGATACTAGAGAAATCTATGGTGATATCAAAAAAAGACATCAATAAAACCTAATTTAAAAAAAACTGTTAAAACGATAATAGGCCCTCTTCCTTGGAGCATGTCTGAATTTATGAATCACATTTCATCCATGATCCTGAGCAAGTGGGTCCAAGAGGACTTCCTAGAGGAGGCAGCAACCGAGCTGAGAAGGCCTCCTGAAAGGAGTCATTTCCCAGTGGAAATGTGCAAAGGTTAAGGACAGCCAAGAGCAGGAACTGTCCAGCTCAAATATGGGAAGGTGGAAAAGGGAATATAGCAAGCAACCACCTGAGGTTGTGCAGGATGCCCTGTAAGGGGGAGGGAGCATGAAGATCTGCCTACAAAGGCAGACTCAACCACACTGGGGAGAATTTGAAAGGCCAGGCAAAGGGACTGATCTTTTCTGCTATGTCCAACAAGGAGCCATTGATGGTGTTAGAACAAGTGAGTGTGTGACATTCAGAATATAACTTGGGGCCACATGCAAAGTGTACTTCAGAGGGCCACAACCATCAGAGCAAGTAGGTTCTGAGGCAAGAAGAACACAAGGAGCCAAACCAAGAGATAACTTAGAAGTAGGCAGGAGTACTTATTGACTGAGGAGAGATGGGCCAGCTGGGAGAAGACTGAAGTTCTGAGCTTGGAGAGCCAAGGTCACAACAGAAGCATGATTAGGATGAGGAAGAGGGACAAGGGCTGGACCCAGGGACCATTTGAGAAAGTCTGCCCAGATCAGAGAAGAAAGAGAGGGAGATGTAGCCGTACATACATACTGAGTCAGCATTTCAAGAGAGAAGAGCCCAGCTGAATCATGGGAGGAGATGTGGAGCCAAGCAGGTCAGAGCCACCCTTGAGGGCCTGGAGGAAGAAAATGAACCAGCAAAGACAACTGAGAAGAAGCAGTCAGAGAGGTGGGAGGAAATTCAAGAGAAAGTCTAGAAGAGATGCAGGACAATAGGTGGGCATCCCTGTCAAATACCAGGAGTAGGTGAGACAAGGCCACTGGGTTTGGCAGCTAAGAAGGAGCGGGTTCAGATGATGGAAGCCAAACTCAGGAAGGAAGGAAAGATTGTGGATGAGTAAGCAGGTTGTGGGGGAGGCAGTGGGAGGGTGGGGCAGCAGCAAATCAGCACTGCCCTTTCTAGACCACAGTGGCCACAAGAGAAGACAAGAGCTTGAGACAGGAATAGGGTGACCTGAGAAGTTAGAACTGAGGAATGAGCATCTTCTTGGTCAATGGGAAGGAACAAGAAAGTGAGAGGCTGAAGGTTCACAGAAGGCTGGGATCATTAATGGAGATGGGAGGGGCTGGGCAAGAGGGCCAAGCAGGGACAGGGAAGAAGAGAGCTCAGGCCAGGGAGGGGCAAGAGGCAGACACCAAAGATATTCAGAAGGGAATTCCTTCAACCTGTCAAAGAACAAGTAATCAACCCCTTTCTGGCAACATAGGAAAATAATAACATGGGGCCCATGTTTTTTAAAAAAAGGACTGATCCCCAAACTGAGTATAGATAGAACTGAAAGAGAAAAGTAGAGGAGAATGAAGATATTACCCAGCTCATCAAAAGCACTGATGTGGGACCTAATGGCTGATTCAGCAACAAGGAGGTAACCTTCTAGAAACTTATAGGAAATCTGGGAGACAACAATGGATGCATTAAGGACATAAATGAGTTTAAGAAAGCAGCAGCACACTCAAAGATAAATTGTAGAGAAATGTTGCACATCTTATATCTCACTATTGTCTCTCCTGCCTATGGCTGTTTAAATTCATATTCATTTTGATTTTTAATAATGCAAATAGTCGAGATATGGCACAGTGGATAGAGCACTGGGTTTAGATCAGAAAGATGACTTCCTTGAGTTCAAATCCTACCTCATACAATTCCTAGCTATGTGACCCAGGGCAAGTCATTTCACCCTGAATGCCTCAGTTTCCTCATCTGGAAAATGAGCTGGAGAAGGGAATGGCAAACCATGCCAGTCTCTGCCCGGAAAACCCTAAATGAGGTGACAAAGTGTCAGACACAACTGAACAGCATGTGGCTTTATGGAGAGGAAGAGAAGGGTAATTTCCATATTTCACTAATTTGGGAGGGGGTGGTGTTGAGATTCATGTTACAATCATTTGGAAAAACTCCATTTCAATTAGCCAAACTAAAGTTATAAACAAGTTACCTAAAACATAAGATAAATGCATAGATTCCAGCTCCACAAAGGTCTGCTGCCGAGCAAACTCAGTATATACCAGGGGCCATTGATGATCATTAGCACTTGGCATCAGGGACAGCACAAGCCTATTGAAGGGGCTTTGTTAGACAAGAGGGAGCAGGCCCTAGCCTGACCTAGCATTTCATGAGGGGGCCCACTCACCAGCAGAAAAAGTCCTGAGGAAAGTAACCTCTAGGTGCTGAACATACCAACTACCAACCTCTTGTCACTCTAAACACACAGACTAAAAAGCAGAGACATCACCTTGCAGACAAAGGTCTGTAATAACAGTCAAAGCTGGTTTTTCCAGTAGCCATGTATGGCTGTGAGAGTTGCACCTTAGTGGCAGCTAGGTGGCGCAGTGGATAAAGCACCAGCCCTGGATTCAGGAGGATCTGAGTTCAAATTTTACCTCAGACGCTTGACACTTACTAGCTATGTGACCCTGGGCAAGTCACTTAACCTTCATTGCCACACACACACACACACACACACACACACACACACACACACACACACAGATTAGGGGCAGCTAGGTGGCGCAGTGGATAGAGCACTGGCCCTGGATTCAGGAGTACCTGAGTTCAAATCCAGCCTCAGACACTTGACACTTACTAGCTGTGTGACCCTAGGCAGGTCACTTAACCCCCATTGCCTCACTAAAAAAAAAAAAAAAAAAAAAAAGGAGAAGGGTGAGATGGGGAGGGTATTATGGAAACAACATATGTGAACTTGGCCAGACTTGGAGAGGTAGGGGAGGACAGAAGAGCCTGGAGCGCTATGGACCAACTGCACGTACACACACAGTGCCGGCCCTGCCCCATGGCCCTGGCCCTGCCTCTCCCAGAGCATTTATGGCTGCTGCTAGTCTAGCCTGTATACAGCCACTCTACAATTAGTAATGCCCAGGTCTGACTGGATGCTATCCCTCCTCTGCACAATAACTATCACAGCTCCCCAGTGCCTGGAGGAGTCAACTCACAATGCCTAAGCTTGGCATTGCCAGTCCTTTGCAGACTTACTGCCTGAGACTTCCTTTCACACACTGTGTGTTCCACCCAAACTGGCCTGCTCCCTGCTCCCCATGTGCAACAATGAGTTCCCCCAAAGGGTGTCTGGTCCTCATGTCTTCACCGATACCTCTTGGGAGTCCTACCTCCTCTCCAGCCCTAACTCCCCCTCCCAAAAGGCCTTTGTGGGCTCTGATCTGGGAGTCTGGTGATTGTATGCTCCTGGAAGCCAGAGATTTTCTTTGGTTGGTTGATCTTTGTACCCCGAGCTTCTAGCAAATCACAGGAGTTTAAGAAATGCTTATAGAACTAAACTGAATCTATCTGGCCCTGCCCAGGCCAGGCCCTGAAACAGGGGATGGCCCCATTGGCTTTCCCCACAGGACAAAAGGTCTGCTCAGAGCATGGGTCCCAGCTCACTGACTTAGAGCAAAGTGACAGATGGACCGAAGATGGCAGGGCTCTTGAAGAATCCCAACCAGATGGCGCCAATTGTACCAGGACTCCATGGGTGGGGTGAGGAAAGGGTGCTGGGCCCAGGCTCCAGAAACCCTGCATTCACCACTTTGCTGGGGCCTCCAGAATAGGCATTGAAGCTCTCAGATGGGCAGGATGGCACTCTGGGTGGTAAGAGCTCGCAGGCCCTGCACAGAGGCTGGGAGACACCCAGGGCTCCCCTGAGCACTGTTGGCTCAAGCTAAGAGGAGGATATTGAGGGAACTTTAAGGGCCCATCGAAATTTTGCTAATTATGATCGGGTTTACAAGGAGAGACCATAAAGTCTGATTCTTGTATTTTTTAAGGCAATAGGATAAAGTGCTGGCTCTCAGTCAGCCAGAGCAGCACACCCAGCAGCCTCATGCCACCTCAGGCTTCATAGGAGGGGCAAAGCTTCTGCCATAGGAAGGGGATGGTTCTTCTGCCCTCAAGCCTGCTCACACCACACACTTCTACACATCTGTTCAGAGGGGGTTAAAGGGGCCTCGTGCTCATGCCCCATGAGAAGCACTTCAAAAACTTGGGGTGTTGGGGCAGCTAGGTGGTGCAGTGAATAGAGCACCGGCCCTGGAGTCAGGAGCACCTGAGTTCAAATCCAGCCTCAGACTATTGACACTTACTAGCTGTGTGACCCTGGGCAAGTCACTTAACCCCAATTGCCTCATGGAAAAAAAAAACCTGGGGTGTTAGGCTTAAAAAGACCAAGGGACCAAGTGGCAAGTCATTTGTCAGGAACTGACAACTCCCACTTCTTCCAGTCCATGATGATGAAGAGCTTGGCTTTCCCAAACCCAGGCTTCCAGAGTGTACCATATCTGCTAAAATGCCAACAGACTTTTTTGCACTGGACAGATGGAGGGCACAAGCCTGTTTCTAAAGTGGCTGTACTTGGGTGGGGGAGATGATGAGGCCCCAGGGGCTTGGAAAGAAACCTTCATTCCCAGGAAGGCCCTAGATAGAGAAAAGCCCCAACCTAGAGATTAAAAATAGGTTAGAGGGGGCGGCTAGATAGCATAGTGGATAAAGCACCAGCCCTGGATTCAGGAGTACCTGAGTTCAAATCCAGCCTCGGACACTTGACACTTACTAGCTGTGTGACCCTGGGCAAGTCACTTAATCCCCACTGCCCCACAAAAAAAAAATAGGTTAGAGATTCCCAACAGAAATCACTTCACAGCTCAGAGTCTGAAGTCCCACTGTGTTCCTGCTGTTGTGCTCCCCAATACACATACCCCACACACTCACACTCACCATCACCACTCCCACACACACACCCTTGCCTGTTCCTTCCAACCTAAACCAGTAAGATGAAACAGTCCCAGCATGCTTTCCTCTTTGAAAACAGCTTCTGGAGACATGGGGGCTCGGAAAGGGGGGCAGGGGGCAGGGAAGAAGCCCATCACAAGCTGGCCTTGGCCTAGCTCACTGAACAGAGTCCCAACCTTCCAACAGGACTGGCCCAGAGGGGTGGTCAGGAGGCCACTTTCTTCATCAGGCCACTGTGGGTACTCAAATTGGCACCTTCCGATATAGAGTAGGCCCAGTGCCCTGCAGATCATCCTTAAAGGGAGACAGCATCAGCGGCTGTTTTCAAGGTAAGCTCTCACCAAAACCACCACTCCCAGTGCCCCAGACTCCTAAGGCAGTGCTGCTGCCCTGGCTGAGAAGGAGCAGGGAATAAGCATTTCCAGATATTACCCACTATGTGACAGCTGCTATGCCAAGTGTTTCTTACAAATATGATCTTGCCCAATCCTCACAATAACTCCAGGAGACAGATGGTGGTGTTATTGTCTCCATTTTCCAGTTGTGGAAACTGAGGCAGGGAGAGATGCTTACCCCAGTCACACAGCTTTAGTAAGAGGCTGGATGTGAACTCAGGTGACAGAGCCACCAAAGCACCACCCAGCTGCCACCAGTGCCCCTCCCAACTCACTGGAAGGTCCTGGACTCTGCACTTTGATGGGAAGAAGCCCAAACACACTTTGGGCAAAAACTGGCAAAGAAGGCCCAGATAGCTGGCAGCTCCTGATAGCTGTGCCAGGCCACTTAAGCAGCACCAATCCCACTGTGTCCAAAATGCCAGCTAGCCCCTGGGCAAGGCAGATCTGGGCCACTGCTAAGCCTGGGGAAGGGAGGGGGCACAAAACCTGACCACCGGCCTGGCTCCATCACTGGGCAGAGCACTGCCTCAGTTGGCCTTCTCCGGAAGAAGCTCTCCAGCAGGTACGCCCCCCCACCACCACCACCACCATAACCGGGCGGACCCAGGGAGGGATGTTGAAAACCGGAGTCCCGTAGCATCACATGTCCCAAGGGCGCCCCACTGAGGAGCCATCCAGCCCCAGAGCCTCCCTTTACCCGCCCCGCCCCCACGGCTCAGCTCCCACACCCAGCCTCCCAGCAGCAGAAGCACCCCACTGGGCTGGCTGCAGGAGGAGGGGCCTCTCCCCCAGCCACCACCCCCTCCCCACCCTCCGTTTTTTTAAAGAGGCAGAGGCCCACTCCTCACCTCACTGGGGAGGAGCCCTGCCTCCAGGCTGAGAAGCAGCACTAACCTGGGAGCTCCCGCCCCGCCCCTCCCCACCCCTCCCAGCTGGCCTATGTGGGGCTGCCGCCAGTCAGCTTCCCTTTCCCCCCTATGTCCCCTTCTGGACCACCGCCACCCCATCGAGAGAGGAGAGAAGAGGGAACCAAGGGAGGAAGAGAAGGGAAAAGAGAAGAGGAGGAAGATGCAGGGAGGGGAAGAGGAAAGAAAGAAGGGGGAGAGGAAAGGAGGAAGGGGGAGAGGAAGAAGGGGGAAAGAAGAAGAGAAGGAAGGAGAAGGAAGGAGGAAAAAAGAAGAAAAGGAATGAGAAGGAAGGGAAGGGAAGGAAGGGAAGGGAAAAGGAAAGAGAGGAGGGGAAGAGGAAAGAGGGAGGAAGGGGGAGAGGAAAGAAGGAGGGAGAGAACCAAAGGAAGGTGAAGGGGGAGAGGAGAGAGGAAGGAGGGAGAGGACAGAGGGAGGGGGGAGGACAGAGGGAGGAGGGAGAGGACAGAGGGAGGAGGGAGAGATGGAGGAAGGAGGGAGGACAGAGGGAGGGGAGGACAAAGGGAGGGGAGGACAGAGGGAAGGGAAGGGGAGAAGGAGGATAGGAGAGAGGATAGGAGGGAGAGGACCAGAGGAAGGGGAGGGGAGAAGGAAGAAGGGGGAGAGGACAGAGGGAGGGGGGAGGACAGAGGAGGGGGAAGGGGAAAAGGAGGAAGCAGGGAGGACAGAGGGAGGAGGGAGAGGACAGAGGGAGAGAGGAGGGGGAGGACAGAGGGAGGAGGGAGAGGAAGAGGAAGAGGAGAGAGGGAGAGGAGAGGACAGAGGGAGGAGAGAGAGGACCAGAGAAAGGGGAATGGGAGAAGGAAGAAGGGGGAGAGGACAGAGGGAGGAGGGAGAGGACTAGGGGAAGAGAGAGGGAGGGGGAGAGGACAGAGGGAAGGGGAAGGGGAAAAGGAGGAAGCAGGGAGGACAAAGGGAGGAGGGAGAGGACAGAGGGAGGGGAAGGGGAAAAGGAAGAAGGGGGAGGATAGAGGAGGGGGAAGGCAGGAGGAAGGGGAAAGACAGAGGGAGAGGACAGAGGGAGGAGGGGAGGACAGAGGGAGGAGGGAGGAGGGGGAGGACAGAGGAAGGTGAAGGGGAGAGAGGGAGAGGACAGAGGGAGAGGGAGGATAGAGGGAGGAGGGAGAGGACAGAGGAGGGGGAAGGCAGGAGGAAGGGGAAAGACGGAGAGGACAGAGGGAGGAGGGGAGGACAGAGGGAGGAGGGAGAGGACAGAGGGAGAGGGAGGATAGAGGGAGGAGGGAGAGGACAGAGGGAGGGGAAGGGGAGGAGGAAGGGGAGAGGACAAAGGGAGAGGAGGGAGGGAGGAGGGAGAGGATCAGAGGAAGGAGGAGGACAGAGGGAGGAAGGGGGAGGACAGAGGGAGAGGACAGAGGGAGGAGGGAGAGGACAGAGGAAGGAGGGGGAGGACAGAGGAAGGGGAAGAAGAGAGATGGAGGGGGAGAAGGATGGGAGAGAGGATAGAAGGAGGGAGAGGACCAGAAGAAGGAGGAGAGGACAGAGGGAGGAGGGAGAGGACAGAGGGAAGGGGGAGAACAGAGGAGGGAGAAGGGGAGGAGGAAGGGGAGGACAGAAGAGGGGGAAGGGGAGAGGAGGAAGGAGGAGGAGGAAGGGGGAGGACAAAGGGAGAGGAGAGAGGGAGGAGGGAGAGGACAGAGGGAGGGGAAGGAGAGAAGGAGGAAGGGGGAGGACAGAGGGAGGAGGGAGAGGACAGATGAAGGGGAAGGGGAGGAGGAAGGGGAGGACAGAGGAGGGGGAAGGGGAGAGGAGGAAGGGGGGAGGACAAAGGGAGAGGACAGAGGGAGGGGAAGGGGAGAAGGAGGAAGGGGGAGGACAGAGATGGGGGAAGGGGAGAAGGAGGAAGGGGAGAGGACAAAGGGAGAGGACAGAGGGAGGGAAAGGGGAGAAGGAGGAAGGGGGAGGAGAGAGGGAGGAGGGAGAGGACAGATGAAGGGGAGGAGGAAGGGGAGGACAGAGGACAGGGAAGGGGAGAGGAGGCAGTGGGGAGGACAAAGGGAGAGGACAGAGGGAGGTGAAGGGGAGAAGGAGGAAGGGGGAGGACAGAGGGAGGAGGGAGAGGACAGATGAAGGGGAAGGGGAGGAGGAAGGGGAGGACAGAGGAGGGGGAAGGGGAGAGGAGGAAGGGGGGAGGACAAAGGGAGAGGACAGAGGGAGGGGAAGGGGGAGGACAGAGGAGGAGGAAGGGGAGAAGGAGGAAGGGGAGAGGACAAAGGGAGAGGACAGAGGGAGGGGAAGGGGAGGAGGAGGAAGGGGGAAGACAGAGGAGGGGGAAGGGGAGAAGGAGGAAGGGGAGAGGACAAAGGGAGAGGACAGAGGGAGGAGGGAGAGGACAGATGAAGGGGAAGGGGAGGAGGAAGGGGAGGACAGAGGACAGGGAAGGGGAGAGGAGGCAGTGGGGAGGACAAAGGGAGAGGACAGAGGGAGGTGAAGGGGAGAAGGAGGAAGGGGGAGGACAGAGGGAGGAGGGAGAGGACAGATGAAGGGGAAGGGGAGGAGGAAGGGGAGGACAGGAGAGGAGGAAGGGGAGGACAGAGGAGGGGGAAGGGGAGAGGAGGAAGGGGGGAGGACAAAGGGAGAGGACAGAGGGAGAGGAAGGGGGAGGACAGAGGAGGGGGAAGGGGAGAAGGAGGAAGGGGAGAGGACAAAGGGAGAGGACAGAGGGAGGGGAAGGGGAGGAGGAGGAAGGGGAGAAGGAGGAAGGGGAGAGGACAAAGGGAGAGGACAGAGGGAGGGAAAGGGGAGAAGGAGGAAGGGGGAGGACAGAGGGAGGAGGGAGAGGACAGATGAAGGGGAAGGGGAGGAGGAAGGGGAGGACGGAGAGGGGGAAGGGGAGAGGAGGAAGGGGGTAGGACAAAGGGAGAGGACAGAGGGAGGGGAAGGGGGAGGACAGAGGAGGGGGAAGGGGAGAAGGAGGAAGGGGAGAGGACAAAGGGAGAGGAGGGAGGGAGGAGGGAGAGGACCAGAGGAAGGGGAAGGAGAGAAGGAGGAGGGGGATGGAAGAACCGGAGGGCCGGGCCAGGGGGAAGGGGAGAGGGGAGGGGGAGGGGAAGAGGACTGGGGGAGGGGCGGCCCGCCCCGCCCCGCCCCGCCCCAAGGGCCACTCACTCTCTGGCTCCCCGGCCAGGCCGCCGGGGCCGCTGCTGCCGCTGTCCGCCGCTCGGGACTCCCGCTGCGGGGCGGCGCGGCGCTGCTCATGCCGGCCGCGGGAAGGCTCATGCTCGGGGGCAGGCCCCGAGCTGCGGCCCCTCCGCCCCACCGGCAGCTGCGGCAGGGACGGGGTGCGAGGCCCCCCTAGCGCCCAGGGCCCTGGGGGCGCGCTCGCGGCATCCGGCCGGGGCCGGGGGGAGAGGAGGGGGGCCCAGGGGCTAGCGGCCCCCTCCCCGAGCGGCGGCTCCCCGGCGGGCCTCCAGGGGCGCCCGGGGTTCCCAGGAGGCGGCGGAGGCGCGCCCCCCTCGGCCTCTACCCATCCGCCCTCCGGCCGCTCGGCCCCAGAAGCAGCGGCCGCCGCGCGAGGCGAGCGGCGACCACCGAGCACCGCTGCCGGGGCTGGATCTGCCCGGCCCTGCCCTGCCCTGCCCTGCCCAGCCCAACCTGGTCCTGCCCTGCGGGGCTCGGCCGGCCGGGCCGGCCTAGGCGGCCCCGGGGAGGTACGGGGCGCGGCGGGGCGGGGCGGGGCGCGGAGCGGAGGGGCCGGGAGGGGAGGGGGCCCGGGGCGGGCGCGGGGGCTCTCCCGGATCCTTGCGTCCTCTCCCCCGTCCGCTCTGGCTCTCTCTCTCCGGCGGGGCTGGGCGATGAGGTGTGAACAGGCTGGCGGCCCCACCCTGGGCTGCCCCTGGGTGGAGCTCCTTAAAAGGGACCGGCGGCGGCGGCGGCGGCGGCAGCGGCAGCCGCGGCGGCCCAGGGAGGGGGAGGGGCTGGGGAGGGGGAGGGGGCGGGGGCCCGGAGAGGGTGGGGCGAGCGCGCGGAGCCCCGGCGGGGTGGGGCGGGGCCGGAGAGGTGGGGAAGAGGGTGGGGCCGGGCCAGCCCGAGAGGGGGAGGGGGGCGGGACAGGAGGCGGGGGCCGGCCCCAACCTAGGGCACCCCGGCCCCTCCAGCGGGGGCGGGGGCGGGGGCGGGCGAGCCCCACCGTAGGGCGGGCCCTCCTTCCCATCCCCTGCCAGGTACGGCCCTCCCGGGTTCACCGCTGGGGAGGACGGCGAGGACGAGGAGGCGGTCGTGGTGGTGCCGGGGAGGTGTCATCGTCTGCCACCGCCCCAACTGGGCGGAGGCGAGAGCCCGGGATGCTTGGGTGAGGGCGGGGCGGGGCTCGGTGGGAGGGGGGGCGGCGAGCGAGCGAGCGACCTGACAGCTGGGTGCGAGGGTTCGGCGCGCCGAGCTCTCCATGGCAACCGCGAGCGAGCCCAGCCAGGACGGGGAGAGAAGAGAGATGGGAGGGAGGGAGGGAGAGAAGGGAGCGAGAGAGCCACAGAAGGAGAGAGCGGGAGAGAAGGAGCCGGAGAGCCCGAGGGGAGGATGGGGGGCGGGAGGGAGGAGGTCACGACTTGTTCCCCGAGAGGAGACCACGGCCGAGACGAGGAACCTCGGAGGGGGGGGGGTGCAGCTCAGCCCCCCACCCCCGCCCCCGGAGCCATTTTCCTGAAAGGTCCACACGGACAGCCCACCGGCGCCGGCGGCGGCGGGGCTCAAACCGCAAGGGGCCGGCGGGGTGGCCGCGCCACCCGGGCGGACCCTCCCTCCTCCAGGTCTAGGGCCCGGAGGAGGCGGGAAGTCACCGGTCCCACGGCGGGAGCCCGGGCGCAGGCCTGGGGTAGGCTGCGGAGGGACAGAGAGAGGGAGGGAGGCGGGCATTGAGGTAGGCATCGCTCGGACCCGAGGCAGCCCGCGAGCTTAGCCCGGGCCTGCTGGGCCGACTGCTGCACCTGGAAGCTGCCACTCCTGCCTGGACACTTCCTAGCTTGACGATTCCTGACGAGGCGGCCCCTCCCTCCCTAAACCTCAGTTCCCTCCTCCTCCTCCCCGCCCGGAGGACAGCTACCTGGGCCGCCCCCGCCCCTCTCGGGCACTTTAGGAGGAAATGGGCGCGAGCCTCCGAGGGAGGCTGCCGACTGCTGGACTGGGAGCCACCACAAGCCCTGCGTTCATTCAGCCCCTGCCTTTGCTACTGCACACCTAGGAGACCGAGCCCTGGGCGGGGGCGGGGGCGAGGGGGGGGGGACTTAACCTGGCTGAGCCTCACTCCTCTTACCTGGGAAAGGAAGGGATCTCACTAGTGGCCTCTAAGGTCCCTTTCAGCTCTAGGTCTGAGTCTCTGAATCAGGGTTCGTTCTGCTAGGTGTGGGGAGAGGGGGGAGGGCGCAGGCTGCAACGTCACTCTGCTCCGATCCCCGGGAATGTCGCCTGTTACCAGAGCACACAGCATCATGGGCCCTCCCATTCATTAACTCCCGGGGCTTTGGGGACAAGCCAGCGAGGCTGCCCATACAATCCTCATTAGCCCCACTTTACAGAAGAGGAAACTGAGGCCTGGAGAAACTTGCCCAGGGCCACCCAGCTGGAGTCGGAGTCTAGATTTGAACTTAAGCCTCATCTGTCTTCCAATCCCAGATGATTCGGACTCCCACCCCACCCTCCCTCCCACCGCCCGAAGGGCATTGCCGTCAGATGAACTGCACATGCATGCCCTGGGGTCCCTGCTCCCCAGGAGCAGGCCTCTCAGACAGGCTTACCCCGGGTATCCAGCTGGATACCCAAAATCTACGTCCTGGGTAAGGTGGAAGAGCAAGACTGGCCCCGTCCCTAGAAAGGAAATCCCGAGCCCCAGCCCACTCCTTCCAAGTGAGAGCACGGGGAGGAGAGGTGTTGGAGAGGTAGGTGGAAGGGTCCCAGGCCTGGGCCTGAGACAGTCAGTCCCATTTGAGAAGACCATTTGCCTAGGGTGCAGGGGGATCCCAGGAAAGAAATCTGAGGACCGCCAAGCCGGGGAGGGGGGAGGGGGGCTGCTTTTCCTCCTTCCTGGTGAAACCAAATTTGGGACACCGCCGCGGCCACTAACACTACTTGTACACGCACGCGCTTCTTGAACCTGGGAAATTTGGACCCTGGGAGGGAAAGTGACTTAGGGAATAGCAGCAACTAAGGGCGCCTGCCTCGTGAAGTGGTGGGCTATCGGAGCTGAATATGACGTGTGTTGTAGGACATGACCAATGGCTCGGTTTGTTGGGATGAAGTGGACTTTGGTTACGGCGGAGGGAGCAAGCGGGTCGTTATGGGAAAGTGGCAGCGATGTAAAGAGCCAAGAAAGCTCCCTATAGAGCGAGCGGGGTTCGGGGAAGGACCGGGACTCTCCCCATCCTAGTCCCCGCGGGAGCCGTTGCCCTGGTCCTGTCCGAGCGCCTCTGGCCTGGCCCACCCCCTGGGATGCTCGACTCCGCGCCCTCCCTGGCCCCTTTCTTTCCGCTCTCACCCGTGTGGAGGGAGAATCTGGCCAGCAAGTCCCCCCAAAAGCCCCCTGGGCAAGCTTCGGCCCTCCTTGCGGTTGTCCATCCTTCCGCCGTCGGTCTGCCCAGCCCTGGGCTGGGCCGGGCTGCGAACAGGGAGGGTCTTGGCCGAATAAGGGGCTGGGCTCTCTACCCTACGGCAGGAGTCAAAGGGGAGCCAGCACAAGGGTTAAATTGAGCCGGCTCTAATGAACAACAGCTGAGAGGTATGCGGGCACCCCATGTGTCGGGACCGCTCCCCCTCCCCTCTCCCCTCCCCCTTCCTCCGGTAGCCCAGCTGACGAGCAGCCCGGGTGGGGCCCTGGCTGAGGGCTGCAGGGAGGGGAGAAGGCAAAGCCTCCTCCTCGACCGGACTCCACCCTCCCTCCTCCCGAGCTGAACAAACAAAATCTGGGAAACTCCAGCCCAGAGGAGGAAGGCTCTGGGGGCTGGTGGGATGAACCCACTCCCCTCGGAAGAGATGGGCTGGGACTGGCTCCGGAGGGGGGGGGGGGGGCGTGAGCGTGGCCAGAAGCAAGCTTGCACCCTGAAGTCACTGCTATTTGTGGGAGCGCCAAAAATATGGCTGGGAGCAGCCCCAGGCCTCCCTCCTGCCCGTCTTTCCCTTGGGGGCCAGGCCAGGTAGGGCATGGCCCCCGAGGGGCATCTTTTGTCCCCGAGCCTGGGGCTGGCCCGGTGTTAGGGCACCCTGCCAGCCAGCGGGCAGTGTCCAGCTTCCCACTGCAAGAGAAAAAGGCCCCTAGGCAGGGAGGGGTAAGATGCAAGCCGGGGCCTAAAAGTTTGAAAGAAGGCTCTTATTGGATACGGACTTGAGCTCGTGGGGTGGCCCTTTCCCAAGGCCCGGAGATCTGAGGGTTGGCTGGTAGGTGGGGAGGAGGGCGGGTCAGGGGCCAGGGGCCCCGGTCCTTCGGGCCGGTAGCCACGCCAAGCAAGCTCCGGCCTGCCAGCCTGGCCCACTCCCACGGCGAGGATGAGCCGCTTCGGGCCAAGCCGGGGCTAGGCTGACACAGGCTAGGGGGAAGGGGTGGGAAAGCAGCCGAAGCCCCGGGCTCCCAGAGGGAGGCCGGGCCCCGAGCCCCGAAGCCTGGCTTTGGGGCTCGGTAAAGAGAACTTTCCGGGGCATTTCCAAACAAGAAAGGCACTCCCTGATTGGCAGCTCCAAGGAGGGCAGCAGAAGGGAGGGGCGGGGCGGGGGGGGGGGGGTTGGGCTTATCACCCCCGTAGCCCAGATCCAGCCTGCCTCCTTTCCCCGAGGGAGGGGCGTTGCCAGCTCCGGCCCCTCCCTTCCTGAGGTTGCAGGCTGTGCCCTTCCCTCTCCCCCGTTCCCTGTTCTTGTCACTTCCCATGGAAACCAGGGGGATAAGGGAGGCTGAGGCAGGGACCCTTCCTCTAGCGAGACCACTCACACCCCCACCTCCCCAGGAGAGGCCAGGGCCTTTGCTGAATTCCTAAAGCCCCAGGAGAAGTGAATGGCTGGCAGGCCACTCAGAGATTTCCACCACCACCATTTACTGGACGAGAAGAGGCGGGGGCACAGAGAAGTCGAGAGAGTGCACCTGCCGGGGCAGAGCACCGTGCAGAAGCACCCAGCCCCCTGGCTCTGGATCGGAACTCGGACCCTCCGAGTGTGCATCCACACAGCAAGCACATTTGCACCCCACCCCACTCACATGCATACATAAGACAGGCACACATCTGCAGAGCTCACATACCCACACACTCCCAAGCTCGGCAGACACACAGAATTCACCTCATCCCACACTCACACGCATAGCCCACACCATTCACAGACAAGCCCCACACCACTAATCATCACCCCCCCACACACACACACACCATTTACACAGCACACACACATTTACACAGCACACTTCTATACCACACACACATCTGCACTGCTCACACATCACCTTTACACTCCACAATCTTCCACACCATACATACACCCCACACATACAATGCCACAATCGCCCACACATATATACACCACACAAACATTCCCACCACATGTTCACACATCTCAGAAATAACACACAACACACTCCAATACCAAACACACACTGCACATATACACGCCTGCCCCTTTTCCCCTACTCTAAATTCCTCAGTCACTCCCAGGCTTATCTCCTTCCTCTCAACACCCAGTGACCCTTCCTTGCTTCCTTCCCTCCCTCCCTTTCTCCCCCCTTCCCTCCCTCCCTTTCTTCCTCCCTCCCTTCCCATACCCTCCCTGCCCTGGCTGTTGCTGCTTCAGTCACGGTGGTCCCCAACAAGCCCCCCTGCCTGAGTGGGCACTCTGGGCCAGCAAATTTGCTGAGGCCCAATTGCCGACTGCCATTGCTCCTGGCTCTGGAGTCAAACTCAGCTTGGACACGCTTGACTCCTGAGCTCCAGGCTCCATATCTACAGGCTGCCCAGCAGGAACCTCAAGTGAGAGATGGAGAAACTAAGGCAGACCAGGATAGGGAAGGGACTGGGCCCAAATGCTGGGCTCCGGCACCTGCAGGTCTTTTGTACTGTCACTGACATGCTGGGCTGGGTTGGCCCAGCTGGCCCCTCGGCCTCACTCCTCCCCCATCCCAAGGCCCAGCTTCCACTAGGGGAATCAGACAGTCCCTGTCAAAGACACTGAGCATCCCGCCCTAGGCAATGGCTCAGCTTCTCGTGAGATGCCAGTCTGTGGTGGAATCTTAGCCTGGAAGGGTGTTCAATCATGCATTCAGAAGCAGCTTACAAATGGGCAAACTGAGGCTCCGAGGAGGGGAAGTGACTTGCCCCAGGTCACAACAGCTGGGAAGGGATAGAGTAGGAATCCACCCCCATCTTCCTGTTTCCAAAGCTAACACTGCCTTATCTCTGCCATCACGCTCTTGAGACTAGACCAGACTGTCCAGGGAGGCAAGAAGAGATTGGCACTGAGCCACTCCCAACTTATGGAAATGGTGTCATGTGCTTCAGAGAACCATTGGTCCTCTGGTTCAATATGCCCATTTTGCAGAAGGGGAGCCAGAAGATCATTGAGCCAAAGCACTGAGAGTAGAGATGACACATAGTAGGGGCTCAATGATGAGGTGGAGACAGGCAAGAGAGGGGAAACTGAGGCTCAGATAACATAAATGACTTGTCTGTGGTCCTACAGTGGCAAAGGGAGGAAGGAGTCAGGATTTGTCCTGAATAGAAATGAAGCACTTTTGTCACTTGTTACCCCTCCCAACCTCAGCCTTTCTTCCTTCTCACTCTCCAATTCTACTGCCATAAAACCCAGGTCTGGCCCTCTCAGGCAGCTGGGTGGCACTGCAATGGATAGAGCACTGTGCCTGGAGTCAGGAGGACCTGAGTGCAAATGGGATCTCAGACACTTCCTAGCTGTGTGACCCTGGACAAGTCACTTCACTCTTTTTGACTCAGTTCCTCATCTGTAAAATGAACTGGGGAAGGAAATGGCCAACCACTGCAGTCAAGGGAACCCCAAAGTGGGTCACGGGAAGAGTCAGAGACACAACTGGAAAACAACTGAACAACAACAAAACTAGTTCTCGAAAGGCTTATCATCTATGGGAAGGGGGAGAGTAGGGCTTAGGGAAGGGATTGGAGTGGGTAGGGACTAGCAAACAGGAAACAGCAGTGTGATATTGGACTTGGACACCAGAAAGGAGGCCTAGAGGCAAGGAGGACCTGGGAGGCTCCAGAAGTGGGGCCCTGGGGCCAACAAGACCCCTGTCAGTGGGGCCCCCAGCAGGGAATGAGGTCCCCAGATAGCCTTCAGATCTTAGCCTCCTGACTCCAAGGCCCAAGCCCCTTTCAATGGCGGAGAAGGCTGAGCGAAAGGAACCTAGTAATTGTCTCCACTCCATGCCTCAGGGCTCCATGCCTCAGGAGTGTGTTGTGTGTTATTTCTGAGATGTGTGAACATGTGAAGCTAAGTTGACCAGACAGGCCCACTGAGGCCTTGAGAGGGGGTAGAACATAACTTGACCTAGAACAAACCCCATGACCCCCCAAAATACACAGAAGACTCAGGGACAAAGTCTACCCCAACCTCGCATGGGTGAATTACTGCCTGTCTCTGCGTTCAAGGACACAATGTCAAGTTAACAGTCAGAGGCCAGAAACAGCAAGAGAGTTGATGCCCCCTTCCCTCCTCCCCCAGCCCTACTGCCCACTGGGAAGAGGGAGACCAGTCCTGTCCAACCCAGAAGGGCCAGAGAGAAACAGGGAAAAAAGGTGCAGAACCGAGAATAAGAGTAAGAGAAGGAATCTAGCAGACCTATTGGGCCGATGTCATCACTGAAAGACAAAGTATTTGTCCTTCATTTCCTGCCAAATCTCTTCCTTCTAATACAGGTATGGGAGGGCCTGCAGGCGTGAAATAGGAAGAAGGCAATCCACATTTTATCAGATGTTGTCAAGGATACATCACACAGTATATTAGCAAGGATGTCTCTTCCTGGTTGAGGTGGGGCTGGAGGGGAGGGGCCAGGACCCTCAATGGTCAGAGTTTGTTAGGAGGACTGGGGGAGAGAAGCTCCCCAAGGGGTAACCAAATGAAAATGACCAAGAGCCTGGAGGAGGGGGCTGTCTGCAGGGATTCTGTTAGAGGCAGGCAGGGTCTCATCTCCTATACACACACCATGGAGGTGTGCCTTAGGGAACATCTCTGGTTGAATGAGGGGGCCCTGGCGTAGAATGGTAACATTCAATTAGCCCCCTGCTATAGACCTCTTTGGCACAGGGAAGGAGGCAGTCCCTTGTGTGGGACTTAGTGGGAGCCCCTTGTCCGCTCAGGCCTTTAGAATGTGAAGGGTGCCATAGACCCAGGAGGGAACTGGGTGGCCCCTTCTCCAGGCCAAGGAGATGTGGTCTAGGCAATACCACTTGCCTTCCCTGGAACTCCAAGCCTGCTCCTTCCTGCTATCTCTTAGGAGCCTGGGATTGGAACTCGGGTGGCAGCCAATCTTGTCTTGCCTTGTTTGGAATGGAAAGTGCTCAGTGTCTGATACAGACTCAAGGGTGGGGAAAGTGGGCAGAGTCCTTCGGAGGCCTTGGGTCCTCAGCTCTAAAGTGATGATTCGTGTCCTGACAGTCCCCCACCCCCACCCTATCAGGGGGACGATTATTCTCATGTCTGGACAACTGATCATCATAGCAGGTGGATGGATGGGTTGTGCTGGCAGGGTGCTTTGTGTCTCCCAATTATAATATGTGACATTGGCTGAGCCCTTTGCAGACATGAGCCTGTGAGAAAGGGTTTATCATTAGGCTCATCTGAGAGGTTAAGGGACTTGCCCAGGCTAACCCAGCTAGTGCGGAAGTATAGTCAGAGGCCAGATTTGAGCCTCTGCCTTCTGGACTCCAGTCTTCAAACCTTAAGACATTTGTCACAAGGGAAATTGGTGATGTGAGGGGTCCTTAGGTGTTCCTCTTTAAAGAATTACACCCTCGGGGCAGCGAGGTGGCCCAGTGGATAGAGCACCGGCCCTGGAGTCAGGAGGACCTGAGTTCAAATCCGGACTCAGACACTTAACACTTACTAGCTGTGTGACCCTGGGCAAGTCACTTAACCCCAATTGCCTCACTAAAAATTTAAAAAAAAAAAAGAATTACACCCTCTTGCACACAGATCCAATTAAAATAAAATAATCTTTTATTTAGGTGCTAGAAAAAGAAGACCAAGAGAAAAGTCATGGACTTCTCTCCAGGGTAGATGGTTCAGAGATGGTTCTCGGAGATACCTATCTTCTCCAAGAGAAGAAAGGCAAAAGCTTTTATAGATGGTAGGTGGGGTGGTCCCCTTGAGAGTGGAATGTCCCTTACTGGAGAAGTCAGGTAAGGGGTGGTCATTCTGATTTCTGGAGTTATCTCTGTCCCCTGGTGCCTACCAGGCAGCAGCCACACCTAATGGGCTTATCTCCCTTACTTCTTAAGGTGAGTCTGTCCTTTAGCTTCTCATGGACAGTTACCCTAGACCCATGTCCTTTAGTTTAGCTGAACAGTTTAGACTTTAATAGTCCCGAATTCCTTGATATGTCCCACCCAACCCCATGTGTACCTTTGAATCAAACAATCAGCATACATTTATTAAGCATCTACTACTCTGGGTCTGGAGGGGCAGCAAGGTGGTGCTGCAGGGGATAGAGTGCTGGGTCAGGAGTCCTAAAGACCTGAGTCCAAATACAACCTCAGACACTGACTAGCTGTGTGACCCTGGGCAAGTCACTTCAACCTATTTGCCTCAGTTTCTTCATCTGGAAAATGAGCTGGAGAAGGAAATGGTCAACCACTCCAGTATCTGTGCCAAGAAAACCCTACATGGGGTCATGAAGGGTCAGACACAATTGAACAACAGACAACAATGTGCACTCTGGGCCAAGTACTATGCCCAAGCCCTAGGGATCTGAAGACACAGGTTCAATACTCAGGGAGCTTCCATCCCATCCAGAGAGAAGAGCAGGTTGGGGAATTTCCTCAGTGTTTCCTCCCAGTGAGGTGGCTCCTGAAGACCAAAGAGGGTTAAATGAGTTGCCCAGGGTCACATAGCCAGAGTGTTTCAGAGGCAGGACTGGAACCCAGGGCTTCTTGGCTCTACGGTCAGCTTAGGCCCCACTATTCCCCACTACCTCTGTCCATGCCAATTAAGTACCAAATAAACCCTCAGGCAGTTCGGGAAAGAGAGTGATAGCAGCAGAGGGACTCAGGAAAGTCTTCATGCAAAAGCTGAAGGAAGTGAAGTGTCTGGCCCAAGAATGAGGACTGGCCCAAGTGCGGAGGTGGAGGAGGGAGCGCATTGGGAAAGGGAAGGAGGCCACAGCCCAGTCTGTGTGAAGGGAGCCCAGGGCCCAGTCTGGAAGACTCTGAGAAGACACAACAGACAAGTTTAGAGTTCATCCCAGAGGAAGCCTGAGGAGAGGAACTAAGGACAGAAAAGACAGAGTAGTCAGTCAAATACTACAGAGAAACCATGAAGGATGGAATAGGTAGGAGGGATGAATGGATGTTTGGATAGAGAAAGATACATGGATAAATAAAAAGAGATACAGACGGGTGGGTGGATGGGTGGAGAGATGGATAGAGATAGATGGTGCAGATAGGTGAATAGATGGATGGAGATAGATGGTACAGATAGGTGAATAGATGGATGGAGATAGATGGATAGAAAAGGTTGGGTATAGACAGATATAGACAGAAAGATATAGAAAGATGGATAGGCAGATAGATGGATAGATAAATGGATGGATGGATGGATATAGAAAAGGCAGATGAATAGATGTATGAAGAGATGGACATGGAGAGAGACAGATATAGACAGATAGGTAGAGATGGATGGATAGATACATAGATGGACAAATATAGACAAACAGAAATAGATATACACAGAGAGATAGAGATGGATGGAGAAAGATAGATGGGTGGATAGATATAGACAGGTGGATGGGCAGATAGATAGATAAATGGATGGATGGATGGATATAGAAAAGGCAGATGAATAGATGTATGAAGAGATGGACATGGAGAGAGACAGATATAGACAGGTAGAGATGGATGGATAGATACATAGATGGACAAATATAGACAAACAGAGATAGATATACACAGAGAGATAGAGATGGATGGAGAAAGATAGATGGGTGGATAGATATAGACAGGTGGATGATATAGAGAGAAGGATAGATACATAGATGGATGAATAGATAGAAATAGATGGATATAGACAAATAGATACAGAGAAAGAGAGAGAGATAAATTGATAGATACAGACAAATGGATATAGACAGACAGATGGATGTATCTGTCCATAGGTAGCTACAGATGGACAGACAGACAGATGGATATCATCAGACAGAAGGCTAGATAGATAGATGAGAGATAGAAATATATGCGTTAATACACACACATGTAACTTTCACAAGGGGCCAGTCACTGGGGGACTGCCGGTATCCAGAGGGAGGACTAGGGGCTAGTGGGCAAAAAGAAAGCTACGTAATGATTAGGGCCATGGGGCCCACTCACTGGAGGCCAGGAGGCAGACAATGGGGGTTCTTCTTCCCGTCACTGCTGTCACTTCTGGTTGTCTGTCATGGCTGGACTCACTGAGAAGGTCACAGGGTTAGATCTGGTAGGGACCTTAGAAGTCGCTGAGGTCAACTACATAATTTTTCAAATGAGGAAATTGAGGCCCAGGGGAATTCTGTGACTTGCCTAAAGCTGTACAGGTAGTAAGTGGCAGGTCTAGATTCGAACTCAGACCTTCTGCCTCCAGTTTCAGGCTCTTCCTCCACACAGATCTAATCCACAACCTCTATCTTGGGTGACTAAGAGGCCAGAGAAGGGTCAACCCTCCTATGGGTCAGCTCATTAGAGAGGAGTACAAGGAAAAGCCAAGTTAGCAGAATGGGGAGAAAAAGAGGGATGGGCTTAAGTCTGACCCTGGGCTACATGTAACCCTGCCTGGTGTGGGCCTGACCCTCCTATTCCAGGAAGCGTCTTTGAACAAGGAGGTGTGTCAGTGATGCTACAGGGAAGAATGCCAGAGAGCCCTCAGGCAGGTCTGATTGTGGAAGGCCCCAAAGGAGAAGCCATAGATCTGGAATATTCCCAGGTACCAAGGTGTCTGATGGGAACATGCTCTTCTTCTCTTGCCATTTCTCTGTTTCTCTCACCCCAAATGACAAAACTTAATGACTGAAGGCTAAGAGATGGGCCTCAACAGGGTTTATGGTCACACTTTGATGGTACCTTTGGGGCAGCCTGGGAACACCACAGTACACAGAGTGCTGGAGTCAGAAACACACTTATGAGCTGGGTGATCCTGGACAAGTCACTTAACCTCTGTCTCAGTTTCCTCGTGTGTAAAATGGGGTTGATAGTAACAGCACCTACCTCCCAGGGTTTTGAAGACCAACCTAGTTCTTATCTGTAAAGCACTTAGCGCAGTGCCTGAAACAGAATAGGCTCAGCTGAGTCCCTACAGCATACCTTTGCCACACCAGAGGAATGAGCCTCTCCCAAGGCTTACTCTGACTCATCACTGAATGGGGCTCCACCTGTCTCCATGTTGCAAGCCAAGCCCCCTTCCCCCAGGAAGCCCCTTGAAGACACCTGGCTGATTTTCATCGGTTCTCTGTACCTCTAATGCTGAGCACTTGGCAGAGATGCTTACTAAAGAAGGAAGGAAGGAAGGAATGGAGGGAGGGAGACCTCCCTCCCTCATCTAGGTTATAGATCCAAGAGTCTGCCCTCCCCTGTTCTTAATTAAGCCCAGAGCCCTCAGTCACTTTGCATCTTCCCTTGGCCCATCTGCTCTCCTGAGAGATGGGCTGGGACTCACTGGGGCATCCTTCACCCTAACTACCTGCCTTCCTAAGCTATTGCCCATGGTGAGTGTTGGACCAAATCCTGAAACAAAAAATAATCTACAGAATTCAGAGAACTGGCAAAATTGGTTTGAACTTGACGCAGAGTCACATATAGGGATCGAGGAAGTCACGATGCACACTAGCTACAGCAGCTGAAACCTTCCCAATGTGTTACTGCCCTCATTGCATCCAAGTAAGGACAGGCTGCCTTCTCTATTTGTATCCCCAGCACTTAGCACAGGTAACTGGCACAACAAATGTTTCAATCATTCACTCGTTCATTCATTCATTCATTCATTCATTCATTCATTCATTCATTCCCCTGTGGTCCCAATTCCCAGCAATACTCAGTTTGCCTTTTAACTGACCATGGCTTTGAACATAGCAAGTGATTTTAATGTGCATAATATTTACTCCAATGACAATGATGATGAAGGAAAACTCTTGCCCCAAGCTGGCCAGGTTCCAAATGCAATTTAAAAAGAAAAGGAAAGCATTTTGTTCTAGAGACTGTGTGAGGTGCTTCCTCTGAAAAAAAAAATCCCAAGAGAAGCTAGAGGCTCATTGGAGAGAGTGTCTAGTCTTTGCTCCCAGGATGCTGGCTTTCAAGTCACAGGGCCTACGACTTCCACTTTCATACATATCACTCAACCACCCTCTTTGGACCTCTTCCTCGGTTTCCTCCTCTGTAAAATAAATACCTGGATAACACTGAGGGCCCATCTGGGGTTACATACAGTGTTTGAGGGCATCTAGCCTAGCAGGGTAACATTTCATGACTTCAGGTAGGGTGTGAGCTCTGTTCCTGTCTTTTACCATTTCCACCACCACGAAGTGACTGAGCTGCCCTAGTCTTTGCTAATTTTGGTTTGTTGGCTAAGAAAAGGATGCTCAGTGCCATTCTAGTGGATGGCAAAGGGGCAGACAGGACCTGGGCAGCTCAACATAGCAGGCCCAACAAACTGCACTTCTGCACCTGCACGTGGCTCACTACAGATCTTGTCCCAGGTGGGAAGAACATGCCCCCAGCCCCTCCCTCCAGAAGCTTCTGAAGTAGAGGTGTGCCAGGGCTCTCAGCACAGGGGGTTGGCAGGAGAACCCTATTATATCCTGGAGGATGTAGGTCCCAGAGACAGAGACAGAGAGAGAGAGAGAGAGAGAGAGAAAGAGCTGAACTTGGAGTGAGGGAGACTTGAGTTTGAATCCTGCCTCTGACACATTTCCTAGCTAGTGTGACTAAGTCACTAAGCCTTTCTGTGCCTCAGTTGCATCCTCTTGATGTAGGAGGTTCCTCTTGATGACTTTCTAAGGTCCCTTCTAGCTTGAGATCTCTGATCCTCTGGAGCAGGCCAGACACCAAGGCTCCTTCTCCCTTCTATTGGCTGTTTAATAGATACCCTTAGGTGTCCTGATCTCTGTGGTTTGTGACCCATTCCCCACCAAGTGTTGCCTGGGTAGGCAGGGAGATGAAGCCCAGAGACAAAGTGACCCTCCCCCTCCTCACTGTGCTCAGCTCAGGAGGGCCTGTGAGTCAGTAAGGAAGATGAGAAAGGAGCAAAGACCCCACCTGCCCTTCCAGACAAACTCCTCTCCAAAAGCAGGAAACAGAGCTAGTGAGGCAAGACCCAAGGGGAAGTTGGGGAATGGCCTCTTCTTGGAGCCCAGATGGAGGGGCTCAAGCCGGGGCACCTCAGGGGGCCTCTGGCAGGAACTGGTCTCTCTTCCTTTCTCTGAGCTCCCAAAACCCCCAGCCCTCTGGGCAGGGTACAACCTCCTCAGTGCAGAGCCCACACTTGGAGTTCTCCCCAACTCTTTCCCTTTCCTTCCTGTGAGGACTTGGCCAGTCTTCTTCCTCTTTCTAGAGCCCAGCTTCCCTAGGTCTAAAATGATGATCACCACAGTCTCTTTCAGCTCCTAGACTCTGGGAGCATGTGACTCTATGATTTCTCTTACTCAGAGGACCCCCCCCAATAATGAGGTAAGGGCATCAAAAGTAGCTAAAACCCCCCAAGGCATGACCTCAATTCCCTGGGAAGGGGCCAGAGGCTTGAGGACCCTTGAGAGAAGGAGGGAGGGAGGCAGGGAGAGAACTTCTGGTGCAGCTGGGACTTGCAGAAGTCCACATACCCACTCTCCTCATTTTCAGCTCTCACTTAGCCTTCCATTTCTCAAAGATGCTTTTGGTTTTCTTTTGTCTAAGCAGGCTGCCTAGTAAGAAAGGTCAGATGAGGGTGCCCCACCAGTGTCTCCACTCCAACGACTTTCCCGTCTACTCACTATACAGACATTACCCAGAAGCCCCCACACACCAGGGACCTCCCTCCACAAATGCCCCTCTCAGACCATGGCATTTGCTTCTCCAGAACAGTGAGTGAGTGGGGCAAAGAAGCAAGACTGAGGGGAAAGACAATGACAATGTCATACCAACGTGTCTGGGGTGGAGCTCCAAGCTTCTGCCTCTGAAGAGCTACATGAACAAAACATAGAGAGGACTGATGAACAGCACTTACAATTTGTTGGGTTTTTTTTTAATTTAATTTTATTTTTTTGGTGAGGCAATTGGGGTTAAGTGACTTGCCCAGGGTCACACAGCTAGTAAGTGTTAAGTGTCTGAGGTCGGATTTGAACTCAGGTACTCCTGAATCCAAGGCTGGTGCTCTATCCACTGCATCAACTAGCCACCCCCACAATTTGTTTTTAAAACTAAAAAAAATGGACCAATATACCAATGCAGAATAAGTGCCCCAAACCCTTGAAAATTAGAGCAATCAAGAAAACAGAAAGCAAAAGACAATAGAAATGATAGAAACTGAAAGCTGATTCTTTGAAATGACCAACAAAAAGCCATCAGCAAGTCTTCAGCCAACCTGACCAAGAGCAGCAGAAATCAAGGTGCAATGCAAAGTCAGCGAGGCACAATCCCAAGAGAGAGAGCTCAGAAGAGATCTCTAGGCCCACGGCAGTACACTCTGTCTCGGGCCTTTTCTTCTTTTCCTTCCCTTCCCCTGACTTTGGGCCTGCCTTTGGGACTCCAGGTCTCCCCTTCTGCATAGCCCATTTCTGGGTCCAACCTTGAATACTGACGGGAACACTGTCTGCTCCTACTTTAGGGGTCACCTCCCTCCCTCCCTCCCTCCCTCCCTCCCTCCACCGGGTTTGCTTGCTCCTTCAAAGCGTAATTTCCTCCAATGGGGTGCAGGGAGCTGGAACACCCCACCTCCTTCCCATGTGAAAATCAAGACAATGTTGGCAACCCCTGTTCTTTCAGCACCTCCTGGCCTCTGGACTTGTTGCCTTGAACTCAATTCCGACTTAGAATTCCCTCTTCACTATGTTAATTTGCTATTCAGGCTGAGAAAAGATGTAGCTTCTTTCTGTCCATTGGTTCCTTCCCCTCCACTAAAAAAGGGACGTAGTCATGTCTACTCTAGCCCAAAAAAGGGCCCATAAAGCTTCCTATCTTAAGCTAGTGTTCCATTTCTCTCCTTCCTTCCTTTCCCCAAGGTGGCATTTTCTGGGGTCACTGTTGGACATGATGAGTTTAATATGTCCGTTGGACATCCAGTTTAAGATGTCCAATAGATAGTTGGACATTCAGCAGAGAGGTTAGGTGTGTGCAAGCAGATTTTATAATCATCAGCATAGAATTAATCATCTAATCCTAGCTGCCCCAGTGCAGGCCTAGGAAGGAGCTGGGAAGTGGGGGGATTGGAGGTTATAGTGAATGCAGAAGCAGGGTTTGGGGTTGCAAGGCAGAGGAATGACAGTTATGAGAGAAGGGAATTTCGGAGTTCTGGAACATAGAGCTGGTTTATTTGTGGGTGATGTGTGTATCTGAGGTGGGATGGAGGAGAAGGTCCTGAGAAACAAGTAAGGCGGGGGATGGGAGGAGAGAGTGTTGTATTTTAGGGGGCTGGGTAGATGGGTGGGCAGGCCTCTGGCTTCCTCCTGGTCATGGCTATTGGCTAAGGGGTGTCTTCCTAGACCACTCCCGACATGCCCTGTGCCAGGAGTTCCTCAGATTGACTCCAGCTTCTAAGGAGAAGCCAGAGAACCCTGTGAGTAGAGTGTCATTGTCATCATCTCATTCAGAATCTCCAAATGGAAGAGCTGGCCAGGACCTCAGCCAACTCATGCACCAAAGGGGTCCCCGTTGAGACAGCACTGCTGAGTGGCTGGCCAGCCGCTACTCTACCACCTCTGCCTCCCCATCTCATGCTAGGACATGCTCTCCTGGCTCTGGGTTCAAGCAGAACCAATCTTCTCATCAATCCCATCATTCAATGCCTCTGGCATGGCTGCCACACGTGTCTCAGCCTGAAGCTCCAAAGGCAGAGCCTTTTCCATGTGTTGGAGATAAAAATATCTTCCAATAGCCTCCCTATAGAGCTCTTATAAACTTGGATCCCTAATGTTCATCCTCTTTCATGTATCTAGGGAGGGGATGCCTTTTGACAGAAGGGAAGGGAAGGGAGAAGAAGGGGAGGGAGGGGAAGAGAAAGGGAAGGGAAGGGGAAAGGAAGGAGAGAAAGGGGAAGGGAGGGAAAGGGAGGGAATGGAGAGCAAAGCAAGGCAAGAGAAGGGAAGGCAAGGGAAGTGGGAAGGATGAAGAAAGTGGGATATTATAGCATTGCAATCCTCCAGCAGATGCTCACAGCTATTTGCAAGGTCACACACTCTCACTGTCCAGTGTGAAGGCATGTCCGAGAGCCAATAGCATTTGCATACCACGACTGTTCTTCCCACTGAAAAACTCCAGTTAGCCCCCACCCACCCCACCCACTCCCCCTAACTTCCCTGCCAGGAATAACTTCATGGAGGCCAGCTGGTCCAGCTGAGCCCTGCTCTCCCTAACCGGTGGTGTTTCATGTCAAGCTCTGGCTGACAGGGTCCCACCAGAAGGGAAGGGGCTGGAGCCCCTTGGCACTGTGAGAAAATAACTATTAATAATGGATTTCTTGGGGGGACCCAGAGATCAGTTTCAGTCCTTTCTCCCCTCCCCCTCTCCCCCAAAGTCCAGTTCTTGAGGAACTTCAGCAAATCTTGTCTGGGACAGGCCCAAGGGAATAAATGAAATGGAGATAGACTCTTGTTTAGCTCAGTGAAGAACCACACCTAGATACTGGATTTTGCCTTAGGCATCTCAAGTGAGGGTCATCTGTAGAGTTCATTTTTAATGTAGACCACCCTCAAGTCATGTCAATCAATGGAACTGAAGGATGCTAACCAATGAGCTTTGATCAATGTATAAGGACCCACCTCTATCAAAAGACTCTTGGCCACGACAAGGCCTCTCACTCTCTTGGCTCTGGATGACCTTCCTCTTAGGACAATGTAGGTCTGAAGGCCTGAGACCATGAGAAGTTAGGGAGACTGACAGTCAACCTTTTACTGATATATAATATTAATTCGTAATAAATGGTTACTGCCCAAATGGGTGCAATAGCAATTTAATTAAATACAGTTCTAGCAAGCTATTAAAAAACACAGCAGGAAGAAGGGGGCAGCATGATTTTGTGAGTCTTTGGGAAATCATACCTGACTACTGTCATGGGGAAAATAGGGTAAGGGGTTTGGGGTCCTTAGGAATTCTTCTTTAAAGAATTACACCCTCAGGGGCAGCTAGGTGGCGCTGTGGATAGAGCACCAGCCCTGGAGTCAGTGGTACCTGAATTCAAATCCGGCCTCAGAGACTTAACACTTACTAGCTGTGTGACCCTGGGGCAAGTCACTTAACCCCAATTGCCTCACTAAAAAAAGATAAAATAAAAATAAAAAGAATTACACCCTCTTGCACACAAAAGCAATTAGAATAAGATGGTAGTTTATTTAGAGGAAGGGGAAGAGAAGGGAAGGGAAACCAAGAAAGAAGTCCTTGGACTTCTCATGGGGAGAAGGCATGGCACAGAGCATGGCTCTGAGATACCAATCTCCTCGAGCAGAAGACAGGCAGGTATTTTTATAGAGAACTGATGGGGGTGACCATCTGACTGTGGAAAGTTCCCTTAGTGAGGGAGGACCATCCCCCACTGGTAGTGGCTGGAGGAGTTCGGTGAGGGGTGGCTGCAGATCTCCCAAGCCATCTCTTTCCTCAGGACACAAAGGCAGCAGCCACACCTAATCTTATTGCCCCAGGGTTGAGGGAGAGTAGAATGAAGGGTGGAGGTCCCGAAGCTAGCTCAGTCTGATCTGGTTCAACTTATCTCTCTAGGTATGTCTGTCCTCTGGTTTAGTTTCTCAAGGAGAAGGTTCTTTGATGTGCCCCAGAGAACTTCTGGGGTGCCCTGGGCCCATAACACTACCATTCAATCTCTCAGTGAGCAATTAAAGTTTGATCCTCCCCCCATTACTGGTAGGCCTTTCTGAGAGGACACTAAGGGCCTCACAGAGAAGAACAGAACTATTGGTCAGGTTTTACAAAGTCCTTTTCAGCCCCATGACCGACAAGGAAATTGAGGTTTGTCCAGTGTCTTTAAGTTGGTTCACAGGATCATAGCTGGAGGGGAGTGACTTGGCCAAGGTCACACAGGTAATAAGGAACAGAGGCGGGATTCAAATTCAAGTCCTCTAACTCCAAGGCAGCCCCCATTTGAGGTCTCCCCTGTGACTACCATCAAGGGGGGCTACCATCCAGAAAAAGCTGAGACTTAGGGGGGACTTAAGGGTGACTAAAAGGGTCAGGAAGATCAAGGAAAGGGTGGGATGATGTCACAGCACTTGCTGAACAAATTATGTGGCTTCTTTTCTTTATGTCGAGGAGAATGTCAATTATTCACAACTACAGGAAACAATAATCCAAATCACTAACAATAAGAGAGGTACACATCATGGTGAACCGGATACACTGCAAATTCGCAAAGGTGATGGGAGTAGTCACTGTTGGAGGGGTTGTGGAAAGACAGGTACACTGGAGCATTGTTGGTGGAGCTATGAATCAGGGCAACCAATTTGGAAAGCAATTTGGAATTATGCAAATTAAGTCCCTACCCTTTGATGCAGACTTTTGACTCGTTACTGGGCTTATACCTCAAGGAAGCTACTGATAAAAAGAAAGTCCCAACAAAAAGCAACACTTTTTGCTATGGCTGAGAATTGGAAATACAGTGAATGTTCATCATGTGGGAAATGGCTAGATGAATTGTGGTACGGCAGGCACCAATTCTTCAAGCACCTTTGTTGTCTTATTTCTGCTACCATGTCACTCCTATATGACTCTCTTTTGCCATGCTGCTTCCCCAGGCTTTCTATTTTATTTGTGTGGTGTTTTGTGGAGCAAAGAGGTTAAGTGACTCGCCCAGGGTCACACAGCTAGCAAGTATCAAGTGTCTGAGGCCGAATTTGAACTCAGGTCCTCCTAGGCTTCCCATTTTAGAGTCTGGTTCCCTGAGTCCTCAGCTCTGTTTCAAATCAGTCTGATTCTAAGGTGTGGCAGACCCTGTGTCAAGCCCGGGGGCTACAGAAAGAGGCAAAAAGCCAGTTCCTGCCCTCAGGGAGATCCCAGTCTAACGCAGAAGATAACAGGAGACAGTTATGTACAAACAAGGTCTACACTAACTGATGGAAGGCCTGGAACGAAGAGGGGAAAGGTAATGGGGGGTGGGGGTGGGGGGTAGAGTGGGGAGGAAGGAGTAAACCAGGGAAGTAAGTAGTCGGAACATAGCTTTCAGGCCAGAGAGAATGCCCAGTGGCCAGAGATGGAGACGGGACAGCCAGGAGGCCAGGGTCCCTTCCAGGCAGGAGATGCTGGGAGTGAAGTTGTTCCTTCATCATCAGGAAGGCTGGAGATAGCCCCAGATGTTTAATTCGGATTAAGTGTCATAGTTAGTAAGTGTCTAAGATGAGATTTGAACTCAGGTCCTCCTGACTCCAGAGCTTTATCCACTTTACCACTTAGCTGCTCCTTGGGGAGAGTGAGGTGTAGGAAGACTGGAGAGGGAGGAGAGGGCAGGACATTAAAGTCATTGAACGCCAAAGAGAGCATTTTGTATTTGATCCTAGAGACAACAGAGAGCCAGCGGACTTTGAGAGAGAGTGTGTGTGTATTTGTGTGTGTGTCTGTGTGCGTTTGTGCGTGACGGGCTGCCATTGGATCAAACACAAAAACCAGGAAGCCAGGCCTTCTGGGGAGCCAAGCATTAAACACAGCCCAGACGCTTCAGTACTTTGTCTCCTGAGCCCTGAGAACCAAAGGCCCCATCCCCAGTCGTTCCGGCCCTGTCTCCCGCCCCACCCACCTAAGGCCACGCCCCACGTACCGCGCACACGTACAGCGCGCACAGTACGTGTACAGCGCATGCGCACGCATGCACACACGCACACACACACACACACGCACACACACACACAGAGGAACAGAGCATGCGCACGTAGACGTAGCCCGCACGCACACTACAGAGCATGCGCACGTATACGCACATGCACAGCGCGTTCACGTACATGTACAGAGCATGCGCACGCACACTACGGAGCATGCGCATGCATACGCACACGCACAGCGCATGCACGTACATATACAGAGCATGCGCACGCACACTACGGAGCATACGCACGCAAACGTACATCGCGCAAACAAACACCCGTATAGAACATGCGCACATGCACATACGCGTGCACGCACACTCAGAGCGCATGCGCACGCACACCGTGCAGACACGTACAGAGCATGCGTGTGTGCACGTACGTGTTAGTGTGTATGTACACGGACGGCGAATGCGCATACACGTACAACGTGCGTTGGCGTCTGCGACGAAAAGGCATGACTAAACGATGCCAGAATGGAAGGCCTGACGGCCCCCGTGAGCTCAGAGCGCCCCCCGGAGGAGTAGCCAAGGCCCACTCCGGGCGGAGCCCCGCCCTTCCTCCTCCCCTCGCCCCACCTCCCTGCGGCATCTCTTGGCCCGATCGCGGAGTTTGTGCGGCTTCCCTTTGAAGAAAAGGCTCCCTAATGTGAAGCAGCCTCTCCCCTAGTACAGCCCTCAGTGGGCGCTGGGGCCCTGTTTCCCTTCTCGGTTGTGGAGAAGTCCCGCGATGGCTCAACGCTGTTCTCTAGAAGCTGCACCGACTTTTCCTGAATCTTCTGTTTGGTTCCGTGCTGGAGGCCCTGGGAGTCCTGGGTCCGGTTAGAGGACGCTCCGATCCTGTGGGGCCTCTTCCCTAGGAAAAGCAAAGCAGTGAAGCCTAGCGGTTAGGGAAGCAGCCAAGTCAAGGGTGCCCAGAAATGGACCCGGGAGTGCCCATAATCTCTGTCGGTCCCCCCCCCCCAACAGCTGTAACTTCAGTTTCAAGTCTCCCCCCAGCCAGGCCTCTCTAAAAGCGGCCAACTTTCACCTTGAACTTTGACGGGATAGCGTGTGCAGTAACCTTTGAATGGACCCAGTCTTTCGGCGACAGTTGAGATTTTTAAAATTTGCGTCCACCTCTTTCGCCTGGTTATTAAAGCTTTATTTGCTTTTCAGTCTGTTAATTCCTCGTTCAGTTCATTGAGCCCCTTTTTCTATCTGGTTAATGGGTGTTTTCAGAGATTTAATTCTGTCCCTTTAGAGGCATTATTTTTTTCGATTTTTAAATTTTTAAACATTTTAATTTTTTAAATATATATATTTAACATTATTTTCTTTTTAAATTTTGGGTTCCAAATTCCTTCCCTTCCCTCCCTCCTCTACCCATTGGGAAGACAAGTAGTATGTCAATTATACATGTGAAATCACGCAAAACATTATCCATCGTTTTTGTCAAAAGCAAGGAAAACAAAGTGAAAAAATTCCACCGTAATTTGCACCCCGAGTTCATCATTTCTCTTTTTTCATCGTGAGTCCTTTGGAATTGCCTTGGATCATTTTATTGGTCAGAGTAGCCAAGCTGTTCACAGTGGATCCTCATTACAACATTGTGGTTACTCTGCACAGTGGTCTCCAGATTGTTCTCACTTCACTTTGCCTCAGTTCATATAGGCCGTCCCATGTTTTTTTCTGAAACCATCTCCCTCATTATTTCTTATAGTACAATATTATTTCATCACAATCATGTGCCACAACTTCTTCAGCCATTCCTCTGTAAAAAACGATTATTAACAATCATTATATTGGGGAAATTCAGAGGCTCTCCTCTTCTAAATTCCTCATTTCAAAAAATCCCTTTTTCCTGGAGGACATTACTGAATGTGATTGCATTAACTCTCTTCATTTTGGTCAGACCCCACCCAACTATGCAAGGAATTTAATCTAGATTAAACTCATTGTGTACTACTCAAGATTGGGTGAAGGTAGCAAAAGGTTTCTCCATCCAGGGGTCACTCCCTGGGATCACTTCCCCCATCCCATGGAAGAGGGAATACATTCTATGAATTGATAGCCCAAGGCTGGGGGTGGTCTCACTGATCACCTACTGTTTCAAGGGTGGATAAAGCACTGGCCCTGGATTCAGGAGGACCTGAGTTCAAAGCTGGCCTCGTACACTTGACACGTACTAGCCATGTGACCCTGGGCAAGTCACTTAACCCTCATTGCCCTACAATAAATAAACTTTTTTAAATAAATAAAACAAGATAATTATATAAAATATTTTAAAATCAAGCCCAACATTACATAAACCATTTGCAAAAAAAATAAGAAAAGGGATCCTTCTAAAAGCATTCTTTCATATAAATATTGTCTTATTACGTAAATCAGGGAGAGGCAAGGCAGAGAGAAAATGATAGACCACTATCCTCAACGAACACTGTTGCAAAAAATACAATTTTAGCAAGTAGTCTACAATCACATATTTAAGATATTATACACTGTGACTAAGTTGGATTTATGCCACTAATTCAGGGCTAGTTCAATTATAAACATAATGGGCCCATTAATGTAAAGTGTGTATTGCCCATGTAGATTATGTAGGGTGCCTACATGGATTGCCTAAATGCATCTCAATATTTCTGGAATTTTACTCAGTCCACTCCAAGGATAACTTGAAGTGATTCCTGACTGTAGGGAAGCAGAAAGGTCCTTGAGGTTGGCTACTTTATTCTCCTATAAGAAAGAGGAGTGCCGAACTAAAATTATATTTACCTCTTCCCCTAAATGTTGCTGATCTAAACACATGATTTTTATTAGGTTCAAGGGAGATAAAGCAGTTACCTTTCCTTATTGCCATCCCTTAATGGTAACGGAGAAACCCCAAACTTTGACCCCTTCCCATCAAAAGACCACCACAGATAGGAAATATCAAGGAAACTCATTTACCCAAGCAAATATCAAATAGAAATCTGAGAAGTGTTATGGGGGGAAATGGGGTACGGGTTGGGTTAGGGGTTAGGTTCTTAGGAATTCCTCTTTAAAGAATTACACCTGGGGCGGCTAGATGGCCCAGTGGATAAAGCACCGGCCCTGGATTCAGGAGTACCTGAGTTCAAATCCGGCCTCAGGCACTTAACACTTACTGGCTGTGTGACCCTGGGCAAGTCACTTAACCCCCATTACCCCGCAAAAAAAAAAAAAAAAAGAATTACACCCTCTTGCACAACACAAAAGCAGTTAGAATAAGATGGCAGTTTATTTAGGGGCAAGGGAAGGGAAGGGGGGGAGAAGGGAAACCATGCAGGAAATCCTTGGACTTCATGGGGAGATAGGCACAAAGCAAGTGGCTCTGAGGTACCAATCTCCTCGAGCAGGAGACCGGCAGGTACTTTTATAGGGGGCTGATGGGGGTGTTACCATCTGCCTGTGGAAAGTTCCTTTAGTGAGGGAGGACCATCCCCCACTGGTGGTGGCTTGAGGAATTGGGTGAGGGGTGGCTACGGATCTCTCTTCCGGACACAAAGGCCGAAGCCACACCCAAATTTATCTCCCCAGGGGTAAGGGGGAGATCAGAATGAAGGGTGGAGGTCCCGAAGCTAGCACAGTCGATTTGGTTCCTCTTATCTCTCTAGGCGTATCTGTCCTCTGGTTTAGTTTCTCAAGGAGAAGATTCCTCAATGTGCCCCAGAGAACTTCTGGGGAACTTTGGGCCCACAACAGAAGTCATACCAGAAAATACAGAGTGAATGAGGTCTCCTACTGGGAGCAAGATCTCTTATGTCACCCAAAAAGAAATTCCTCCAATTCACTGGGAGATAAATGCCAGATCTTTTACATGTCTGCTGCTTCCCAAAGACTTTTCTTTCTCTCCAAAAAGAGTCTGAAACAATTTCTTTCTCTCTCAAGGAAGGAATGAAGAATATCAATCCTCTCCAGATCTCTCAACTCTTCAATAAATATCCCTTTGTAAAGGCTGATTGATGGTTAATTGCTATTAGGAGGAGATCAATAATCCCATTTATAGTGGCGTTCTAATCACTGGTTGGAAGATCCTGAGGAGATGGTTACTAGGTAAATGACATTGGGAGAAAGACCCCACCCCCAACCTCCAACCCTTCCAGGTTACCAAATAGTCCCCTAAGAGGGGGTTAGCCAGCTTTGCTCTGGGGACCCAGCTTCCTAAATCAACCCTAATCCAGAACTGCCTCCTTTTAAAGAGATGATGAACTCAGGGTGCAGAATGACAATTCCATTTATGGGCATGGCCAATGTGGGAATTAGTTGGACTAGATTTGTTAAAGATTTGTGTTTCTTTTTTTCCAATGGAGGGTAGAGGGAGGTTGGAGGGAGAGGGACTAGGAATTGGATCCTCCCCGCTTCACCCCCAACCCCAAATGATAAGAGACTCAGATCAGAAGGAATCAAACCAAGTGGGACAACTTTGAAAGTGACATGTTCAATTTATTACATGTTTTCAAAGAAAAGCAGTTGTCCACAATAGAGGCTTACAGTTTGGTGTGGTACAGGGAACACAAGAAGGCTTTTATTTAGTGTTTGTTAAGTTCAGAATTTAAAAATCAAATCAAAGTGAGAAAAAAAGCTTCTGGAAATATGACATCTTGGTACATCCAGGTCAATACCCTCTTTTGACTTATTCTGACTCAGGTTTCCCTTTCTTTGTTGTGTGGGGCCCTTCAGGCTAAACTGCTCCTTGAATTCTCAGACTTCCTGCTGTGTGAGAACCCCAAAAGCTGGTGAGTTGTGGCTACATTCAGGCCTAGGATGGGGGTCTTATCTCTGAAGGTCTCTTCTCTCTCTCTCTCTCTCTCTCTCTCTCTCTCTCTCTCTCTCTCTCTCTCTCTCCCTCCCTCCATCAGCTATTGTCTCAGTGTTGAGAAACAAAATTAGGGGTTGGGGGTGGAGGGCACCTAGCGCAGTGGTGCACTTGGCTCTGCCCCTGACTAGCTCTCTATGACCTCGGGCGAGTCATTTCCTTCTGTGGGTCACACTTTAGTTTTCTGCAAAATGAGGTGGTTTGAGTCAGTGATCTTGAAGTTTCCTTTCTAGTCTAACATTCTAGGCCCTGGCAAGGGTGAGGACAGAGCAGAGTGCAAAAAAGTGAGGCAGGGGCACAAAGAAACTTGGTCAACTTGGCAATTTTGTGGAGGATTGGCCTAAACAGGAAGCAATCGTTTGAATCGGGGAAAATCTCTGAGTTTAAGAACTCTTTTTCAGTCTCTTCAGTATCCTGATCTATGCATAAATATTAATGCTAGAAAAGGAGGAGAGATCATATGAATCAGGATAAGAGAGTCATGTTCCAAATGCAGCGCGTGTGAGGACAGTTGCAACCATGGTGGAACTCAGAGGAAGACGTCTGTTTGGGACCCATTGAGGTAGCAGGAAAGAAGTTCACTTCAATCCGTTGTAAGGCAGATAATGGATGGCAGACCCAGTCCCAGCTCACATCAGGGCTCTCACCCTGTTCTCACAGGGTTGCTCCTCTTCTGTGCTCTTCCTCTTTTCCCTTGGTTCTTTTCTCTGTGCTTCTTTCCTTTGATCTTGAAGGAGCAAACTCTGAGATAGCAGTAGCACCAGAGGCTCATGCCCAGACCACAGGCCAGCCAGAAGCCAGCATGATTCCTATGTGCCCAAAGGCAGATGAACTGGGGGAAATACTATCTTCCCATCTTCCCCTTGTTTAGAATCAAACATATGGGCAACAGATGTCCTTCCCCTCTCCATTATTCCTTGGACCAATTTCAGACTCAGCCTAATTTCAGAGAGAGGGATTTCACGGTGTTTCATTGTGCAGACATTGCTCTCCCTCTTGGGGTGATCAATGCACATGGGTATCTTTCTGGAGGTGTGGGAAGGACCAGCCAAGGTCCCCAGGTATCCTACAGATGTATGTGTCAAAGCATGGAATGGTATATCCAATATGTTCTGTGAATATGTGATATAGCGAATGGTGAAATAACGTGGGTGGGGCTAGAAAAAGGAGGAAGTGACAGTTTGCAAAGAATAACCCTACAGAATCACGCCTGGTTTCCAACATGCTCCGTGATGTACTTGGAAACTTCAATCAGATTCTTGTCAGGGTCTCGGAAGTACACTGATTCAATCGGCCCCAGAGCTCCAGTTCTGGTCACTGGGCCTTCTTCAATAGGGATGTTGCAGTCCTGTCACAAGGAGAGGAGGTGGGCTGGATCCCAGGGAATACATTTAGAAGCAAAAGGCCCTCACAGTGGAAAAAAGGATCCTGCCTACACTCCGATGTGCCTTGGCTGGGTACATCCTCCTCCTCCCTCCCAAAGAACAAAGGCAAAAAGAAAAGAGAAAGAGAGAAGACAGATCACATCCTGCAGAAGTCTGTTCTTTGTCATTTTGTGTGTGTGATTGTTTTCCTCATCCACATTGTTGTAATTACTGCGTCTGTTATTTTCTGGGCTCTACTTCCTTCCCTTTCCATCAGTCTCCCCATACTTCTTTGTATTCCTCACCCACAGCACATTCTAGTGCCACCATTTGTTTAGCCATTGCCCAACCAATGGGCATAAACTTTGTTTCTAATTCTATACTCTCATAAAAAGTGTTGCTATCAATATTTTGATGTAATTGGGGACTTCTTATCAATGACCTCTTTAGGGGAATAAGTTTAGGGAAGCTAGGTAGTATCATGAATATAGGGCTGGCCTTGGAGTAAGGAAGGCCTGAGTTCAAATTATGCTGCGTGGCCCTGGACAAATCACTTAATTTCTTAGCCTCAGTTTCTTCATCTATAAAATTGGAATAACAGCACCTCCCTCCCAGGATTTTTGTGAGAATCAAATGAGATGATATTTGTAAAGCACTTTGCAAATTCTATATAAGTGCTAGCTATAGATAATCTTATATAAATCTATAATCTATATATAATCTATAATCTAGCTAGTGACAGCAGCAGCAGTGGAATCTCTAGATCAAAGGTGTAGACATTGTAATCACTTTATTTGCAAAATTCCAAATTGCTTCACCAAAATGATTCATAGCTCCACCAACAATGCATTAGTTTCCCTTCATTCCACAACACCTCAAATATTAACTATTCCCATTTTTTACCAACTTTAGAGTGCAAGGCAAAACCTCAGGGTTGTTTTAAGAAGACCTGAGTTCGGGGAGGCTAGGTGGCACAGTGGACAAAGCACTGGCCTTGGATTCAGGAGGACCTGAGTTCAAATCCAGCCTCAGACACTTGACACTTACTAGCTGTGTGACCTTGGGCAAGTCACTTAACCCTCATTGCCCCACCAAAAAAAAAAGGAAGAAGAAGAAGACCTGAGTTCAGATCCAACCTCAGATACTTTCTAATTGTGTGACCCTGGGTAGGTCACTTTTAGCCTCTGTTTGCCTTAATCCACTATAGAAAGAAATGGTAAACCTCTCTAGCATCTTCACCAAGAAAGCCCTATAGACAGTACTGGTGTGCTATGGTCCATGAGGTCATAACAAGTCAGATATAACTGAACAACTGAACAACAAGTTGTGTGTGTATCTTGGATACTAAACTTTTATCAGAGAAATTTGATACAAAGATTTTTTTCCCATTTGACTCCTTTCCTTCTTATCCTAGATGCATTAATGTTGTCTGTGTAGAAGCTTTTTGGTTTCTCATAATCATTTATCTATTTTAGGCTATTTTATCTCTTGTAATTGTCTCTAGTTTGGTCAAGAATACATTTCCTATCGGGGGCAGCTAGGTGGTGCTGCAGTGGATAAAGCACCGGCCCTGGATTCAGGAGGACCTGAGTTCAAATCCGGCCTCAGACACTTGACACTTACTAGCTGTGTGACCCTGGGCAAGTCACTTAACCCCCATTGCCTACAAAAAATAATAATAATAATAATGCATTTCCTACCAATAGCTGTGTAAGGAAATTGATCTGTTTCTCTTCTAATTTTTTTGTAGCATGAAATTTAAGATTCAGTTTATGTATCCATTTATAACATATAAGCCTAATTTCTGCCAGACTGATGTCCAGTTTTCCCAGTAGTTTTTATCAAATAAGGAGTTCTTTCCTAGATAGTTTATATTTTCCAGTTATTGAACACAGAATTATTTGAGTTCCATTGTTCCATTGTTTCTTTTTTTTTTTTTCATGGCAGTGAAGGTTAAGTGACTTGCCCAGGGTCACACAGCTAGTGTCAAGTGTCTGAGGCCGGATTTGAACTCAGGTACTCCTGAATCCAGGGCCCGTGCTTTACCACTGCGCCATCTAGCTGCCCCCCTGTTCCATTGTTTCTTATTCTCCCTTGTCTGTTCCACTGGTCTAGTCTCTATTTTTAACCATAACTAAATGGTTTTGCTGTCTTCTGCTTTATACTACAGTCTAAGGTCTAGAAGTGCTATCCCTCTTTCGTTTCTCTTTTCTTTATTTCCTTTGATATTCTAGATCTTTTGTTTTCCACATCATTTTTGTTACCTTTTGTTAAATGATCAAGTTCTACAAATTATACCTTTGATAATTTGATTGGCATAACATTAAAAGTGTAAATTAATTCTGGAGGTATTGTCAATTTTATTATATTGGCACAGCCCAGCCGTGAGCAATTAATATACTGCTAACTATTTAAGTTATTCTTTATTTTTTCAGGGAGTATTTTATAGTTGAATCTATACAAGTATTTTGTGTATTTGTGTCCAAATAGCTTATGTATTTTGTAGTTATTTGGAATGTGATTTCCTTTTCTATCACTGCCTGTTGCATTTTATTAGTACTATGTGAAAATGCAGTTGATTTTTGAGGGCTGATTTTGAAACTGATGACTTTGTTGAAGGTATTGTCTCAATGAGTATTTTGCTCATTCTTTGGGATTTTCTAAGTAAATTTGTCATCATGTTATCAGCAAATAGGGATTTTTTATTTCCTCTTTATGTATCTTTATGCCTTTTCTTATTTCTCTTGTTTTATTGCTATAATTTATAATTATATAATTTAAGGCATTATGCTAAGAGCTAAGAATACAAAGCAAGGTAAAATTGTTGTTTAGTTCTTCTGAAATTTTTCCAACCAAAATGGAGCACAGGGATGAGATTCAAAAGTGAACTAGAGCAATAATGCCTGTGGGTCCCTTCTGGGACCATTCAAAGCTGAGATTCCTCCTTTCCCTGCTTCCTTCTCTCTCCTCTCCTTTATCCAAAATAGTTTGTCAGAGATAAGGTACCATTCCCCTAAATCTAGGTTTTAGGTTCCTCTGACAATCCCTGCTATCTCCAAGATGGCCACTGCACCTACCTTTAGGTGTTCCACCACCTTGTGCAGAGGGCAGTCTGTGATCAGGCAGACATCTATGGATCCAGGAACAGGGCTGTGGGCTTTTGGTTCAAACTCTTTCCCGACCTCATGAAGGTTAAATTTCTGATTCCCAAAGCACAAGGCTTTCCGGTTTCCCTGTTTGAGAGTCATGAATAAGGATGGAAGAAAGAGCGCTAATGCAAGAGGGGCAAGATGACAAAGGTCACCCCTGGCCCAGGGGCCACACAGGCCTGCAACACTTTCTTGCCTTGGTACCTAGAACCAATCCCATCTCCCTGCCTGGCTTGAGAAGACAGGGACTGTTGGGACATTTTCCAGGCCTACCCTTCCCATTTTCCAGACCCAGACCCTAGATCCCGGATCCAGAGGTCTCCAGGTAGTCTCAGACAGAAGGAAGAGAGAGTCTTGGCTTCCCAGGTCCTGGGCAAGAATGCTTAGACTCTCTCCTCCCCTAACCCTCCACCAATCGGTGGAGCACGTCTGAAAAATGCCAGCAGCCCTCCCAGAGAGCCAGGCCTGAGTGGAGGCAAGATCATGTTCAGTAGGCCTTGCCTCACCTCAGCAAAGGGCAACGGGGTCTCTCCCCTCGCCTGTCAATCATTCCACAGCTATCAGCTAAGAGCAGAAGACAGAACTTCCCATAGTGAGAAGAGCCATCCAAGTTTGAGGTTTGGCAAGTCCCAATCAGGATACGGGGACAAAAGATTCAACAACAGAAAGTAGCTTCACCAAGAGGTCAAGATGGAGAAAGAAAAAGGGTGTGGTCAGTGATGGCCCAAGATGGCCCTGAGAAGTGCAGGTTACAATGAGGAAGATGAATATGGTGCCTTGGTGGGTGACAGTGAGAGCCAGGTCTGAGCATCTTTGTGAGAGAATGGAGTAGCCCAGGGTGGGGGGAGTCTTCATGGGACTTCTAACGCCTCCACTGGCCATCATGTCAGTGCCCACTAACTAAGAGGATGTCACTAAAATGCAGCCCTCAGCAACTATGTCCTTCCCAAGGAAGTGCCATCACCTGAACATGAAGCAAGTGAAAGCCACCAAGATGCCTGAGCTGATGGCATGAGTGGATCATTGAGTGCCTCCCCCAGAATCACAGCAATTATTCATTCCATCTGGCCTCAGCTGAAGGACCTCTAAAGAAGGGGAACCCACCGGTGCTGCCACAGAGTCCCACAGTATCCAGAGGCCTGAGCCTGGAGGCAGGAAGACCTGAGTTTATTGATTTATTGTTTTAAGACCTTAGTTCAAATTGGGCCTCAGACACTTCCCAAGTGGGTGGCCCTTGACAAGTCCTTTAACCTCTTCCTGCCACAGTTAGGTCATCGGCAAAATGGGGATGTTAACAACACTTACCTCTCAAGGTGGTTATGAACTTAAGATAATATTTGTAAAAGCACGTTGCAAACCTTAAAGCACTATAGAACTTGCCAGGCATTACTACTACCACCACCACCACCACTTTTCAACACAGTCCTTCCTTTCCACTTATGGGCAGCAATTAACTTAATGCTGCCCAAGCTCATATCCCACTGAGCTAATGGCCCACTCAGACCCCCAGAACTTTATCAGACAAACTGCATATAACCCTCCCTCCCCGTCTTATACTCGGGAAGCTGATTTTTTTAGCCCAAGTGTAAAAGGTTACGTTTATCCCTATTGAATATCATCTTATTATTTGAAAAACGTTTTGACCATTTGCGATTCACCCTACCTTAAGCTATTTGTCATTGTCAACTGGCACCCCCTTTAGGTACGCTTTCACCGTTTGCCCAGATGTGTGTACACACTTCCTGGTGAACAAAGTGATTTTGCCATGCCACCTTCCTCCCACCAAACCTATGAAGTAGGTAAAATGAGTGGTCTTGTCCCCTGTTGGGTAGAGCTAGATTGGCTGGCCTCCGTGCAAAGTAGACTGGAGTGGCTGAGACTATTGGCCAGTGACTGAGTCCAGTGACCAGCCCCCAATACAGACAAAGGCTGAGATTCGGGAAATGTGACCAGAGACTGGAGAGTGATCTCCAGCTCTCCTTTCCCTTGCCTCACTCTATGATCCTGAGAGGGCTCCTGGACACACACACCCCAAAGATCTGGGATGGTAAGTGGGAGGAGCTTTATGAGGCAGCTGGAGGAGGCAGCCCTAGAACTCTGTATGGACTATTGTACTTTCATTTATTGAATAATATTCTATTTCACCCCTAAATTAAATTCCAAACCTGGTCACTACTTGAAGCCACAGAGTGGCAGTGGTGGGGATCTGTTTAGGTGGTAGACTGAGCACCTTCTTGTGCCCAATGGAGATGCCACAGGCTATTCATAAAGCTATCCCATGTGCACACTAGAGAGACTAAGGAGCTACCAGGCTGGTTGTTGTTCTTTGTCCTTCATTCTTTTTGTTTTGTTTTGTTTTGGTGGGGCAATGGGGGTTAAGTGACTTGCCCAGAGTCACACAGCTAGTAAGTGTCAAGTGTCTGAGGCCAGATTTGAACTCAGGTACTTCTGAATCCAGGGCTGGTGCTTTATCCACTGCGCCACCTAGCTGCCCTTCTGTCCTTCATTCTTGAAGAGGACCATAATATCAGGATGATGTCATGACTGAATTGGATTGAAATGAGGCAGGGCTGTGCAAGGTCACCAGCCTCACTCTCTCCTCCAGAGCCATCTGGGTCCAGTGGCAACATAGACATCAGGACAACTGGAGATGGCCCCCAATGTTTAAGGTAATTGGGGTTAGGTGACTTGCCCAGGGTCATAGCTAGACACTGGTCTGAGGTGAGATTTGAACTCAGGTCCTCCCGACACCAGGGCCAGCACTCTATCCACTGAGCCACAGCTAGGTTTCGAGGGTCATTAACAAAGATAAATTATTAAGGCATGGAGGGACTGACATATACATCAGTGGGGGCAGTTAGGTGGCACAGTGGATAGATCACCAGCCCTGGATTCAGGAGGACCTGAGTTCAAATCCGGCCTCAGACACTTGACACTTACTAGCTGTGTGACTTTGGGCAAGTCACTTAACCCCAATTGCCTCACCAAAATAAATAAATATATAAATTTCATTCTGGACATATACATCAGTGGAGGAGTCAGCCACACAGATGAAATAAACCACAGATTTCTGCAGCACTGAAAATGTATTCTGAGTGAGTCTAATGAGGATGAAATTACCTTGAAGGTCACCACTTCCATGCCCAGAGATTTTGAATAAAACGATGCCGTTTCTTCAATACTCTTCACAGTCATCACCAGGTGGTCTATTCCACGGATGAGACAATGACGTTGAGACTGAGAAAAGAAGAAGGAGTTCCCATCTGTTTCTGTTGACTCCACTTTCCCTTGCCAGCCCAATTTTAGGGGAAAATGTCTGTCCAGATGTGCTACATATGGTCTTCTAAACATTTTAATTCTCAGGACAGAAATAACAGTCACTCCTAGACTCCTTTTCTCTCTCTGACTAGCCTGGCTTTCTCTTCGTTTTTCTTCTATTTTTCTCCTCTTTCTCTGCTTTCTTTTCTCTCCTCCTCCCATCCCCTACCTCTTGACTCTCTCCCTCCATTTCAGTCTTCTGAGTGATGAAGGTGAGGGAAAAGTCCAGGACAGAAATGGGAAATCACCAGAGTCCCTGAGGAATTCAAGGAAAGAGAGTGAGGAAAGGTCAAAGGGCTAACAGGTGCACAAGCTTGGGAGTTGCCAATTTTTGTCCCACTACTTCTTCTCTCCCTAGAGCATAGATGACAAAAATGCCAGAAAGCCACAAGAGGGAAAGGATTATTTAAGTTATACATGTTTTTCCAGACCATTTCCTTCCCAGAGGTTGTCCCACGCCCTGGCACCAGATGGTTGTGCTGTCTCTTGCTTGTGACTTTCCGTTGATGGCTCTGCCCCTTTTCCCCCGCTGCTGTGCTCCCTGGAGGGGGGACTTTGCAGTTTGGCCTTTTTCTGCCCCAGCTGAGCAATGACCTTCTTCCCAGCTACACTGACCGGGGAATAGCCCTGCTCAGGCCAGCCCCTTCCTGTAAGGTGAGAGGAGGAACCTTTGGTACTGCTGGCTTTTTGCCCCATCTCATCAGGGTGCAGACTTTGTGCAGGCACAGCCCTGAGGCCCCACTCAGGCCTAGCTGAGCCGAGTCACTTCCAGAGGTCAGAGTCTAGGTGGGGAGGAGTCTCAGGCCACTAGCTCCCACCTCCCTCTTCCAGGAGATGTAGAAGAGCTATGGGCACCTGGTGAAAGCAAGTATACATACACAGGTTGGTCTCTGCTCACAGATCCTCCCTCTGATTTAGGCTAATCTAAGATGCCACTGAATTGGAAGCAACCTGGAGGTTGGGCATGATTCTGAAGCCCTGAGTAGGTGGGAGGGAGGCACAGAAAGGCACCAGCACCGACCCTAACCTGTGGTGACCTTCTGGAAAAACATGGAGAAGAGTTGCCCAGAATGGGCAGATCTTAATATCTTCCCATCTGTGTTGTTGGAGGCTGTAGCCAAATTGACGAGAGCATAGATCCATGGGATTATTGGAAGACTGTGAATGGAAATGGAGGAGGAGGAGACTAGGGGTAGGAGAGTTGGAGCTGATGACTTCTAAGGTCTCTGACCACTCCACATCTGCCATCCTGTGATATTGTAGTAGAAAGAAGCTGGGGGGCGGCTAGGTGGCAGCACCGGCCCTGGAGCCAGGAATACCTGAGTTTAAATCCAGCCTCAGACACTTAACACTTACTAGCTGTGTGACCCTGGGCAAGTCACTTAACCCCAATTGCCTCACTAAAAAAAAAAAAAAAAAGAAAGAAGCTGGAAGGCCTGACTAAGGCTAGTGACTTCATAAGGAGAGTACATGGAACTTGTAATACTCGGACACTGATTGTATTTGGTGGGGGAGGGAGAAGAAAGAACCAAGAGTCCCCTGAGGTTATAAACCTGGGAAAATAGAAGTATTAGAAATAGAAATGGAAAGACTTAGATTTCCAAAAGTTCCCCCAAATGCATAGAAAGTCTAAAAGGAAGAGTAGCTAAAAATGCATGCAAAATCCACATTTGCATAAATGTGATTCTGATCACGCAGAAGAGAAAGGTTCTAGTGAGCAAAAAAGTGGGTGTCCAGGAAGCTCAAACTTGAATGGGCTACATATGCAAATGGAAGTAAAGACACATACCAAGAAGTCACTACCAAGAAGGCTGGGCCCAGCATGACTTAAGGCTTCTGGGAAAAGCTTCAGGTACCAATTCCACCAAAATGCCATCATCAGAAGAAGGAAGAGTAAGAAAGCCATGTCATAAGAGGTGATACCATAGGTAAATTAGGAGAGAAAGGAATAGTCTACCTATCAGATCTTTGGAAAGGAAAACAGTTTTTGACCAAACAAGAGAGAGAGTATATTATAAAATGCAAAATGGATGATTTTGATAATATTAAATTTAAAAATTTTTGTACAAACAGAAAGCAATGCATCCAAAGTTAGAAGGGAGGCAGAAAGCTGGGAAACAATTTTTGTGGCCAGTTCTTCTGATAAAGGCCTCATCTCTAAAATATATAGGGAACTAAATCAAATTTATAAGAACCCAAGTCATTCCCCAATTGAGAAATGGTCAAAGGATATGAACAGGCAGTTTTCTGATGAAGAAACCAAAGCTATCTATTCCCATATGAAAAAATGCTCTAAATCTCTAATGATTAGAGAGATGCAAATTAAAACAACTCTGAGGTACCACCTGACACCTATCAGATTGGCTAAAATGACAAAAAAGGAAAATAGTAAATGTTGGAGAAGCTGTGGGAAAATTGGAACACTAATTCATTGTTGGTGGAGCTGTGAACTGATCCAACCATTCTGGAGAGCAATTTGGAATTATGCCCAAAGGGTGATAAAGCTGTGCATACCCTTTGACCCAGCAATACCACTTTTAGGTCTTTTTCCCAAAGAAATCATGGAAAGGGGAAAGGGACCCACATGTACAAAAATATTTATAGCTGCTCTTTACGTGGTAGCAAGGAATTGGAAGTTGAGGGGGTGCCCATCAACTGGGGAATGGCTGGACAAGTTGTGGTATATGAATACAATGGAATACTATTGTGCTGTAAGAAATGATGAGCAGGAGGAGTTCAGAGAAACCTGGAGGGTCTTGTGTGGGCTGATGATGAGTGCGATGAGCAGAACCAGAACATTGTACACAGTATCATCAACATTGAGTGTTGATCTACTGTGATGGACTATATTCTTCTCACCAATACAATGGTACAGAAGAGTTCCAGGGAACTCATGATAGAAGAGGATCTCCAAATCCAAGAAAAAAAAAAAAGAACTGTGGAGTATAGATGCTGAATAAACCATACTATTTCTTTTGGTTTTGGTGCTGTTGTTTTTTTTTCTATTTTGAGGTTTTTCGTCATTGCTCTGATTTTTTCTCTTATAACATGACTAATGCAGAAATAGGTTTAATGTTATTATGTGTGTGTATAGATATATCTATATGTCTATGTATAGAGATATATAGATATAACCTATACCAGATTACCTGCTGTCTAGGGGAGGGAGGAGGGAGGGGAGAGAGGGAGAAAAATCTGAAATTGGAAAGCTTGTATAAACAAAAGATGAGAACTATCTTTACATGTAATGGGAAAAATAAAATACCTTATATGTAAAAAAAAACCAAGTACCTAAATAAACTGAATTTAGGGGAAAAAAAAAAAGCCAGCCATGTCAGCATGAAGAAGGTGGTCCAATGTTAATGGGTGAAAGAAAGTCAAACTCTTCAACTCATATTTTGTTTCTATCTGTTCTGTCAAAGAAATCTTTGGATGATAAATGATGGCACCAACTACAGAATAAGAACAGAAGGCAAAGGTAGTTGAGGAGACAGTAAGAGAACACTTAATTGTTCTTAATGAATTAGACTCTAAAAGAACTAATGGATATGATTGCTTTAAGTGATCTCTAAAAATCAGGGAAAAGAAGAGATATATAATAAGATATATATAAGGCATCACAGGAATGGAAAGAAAAATGTTACCATTTTGAAAAGAAACTTAGTTTTATTTATGAATTCAGTGGGTTTTTAATTTCCATTTTGTTAATCTCTTTAATTTTTAGGATTTCTATTTTGGTGTTTAATTGGGAGATTTTTTAAGTGACTTGCCCAGGGTCACACAGCTAATAAGTGTCAAGTGTCTGAGGTCAGATTTGAACTCAGGTCCTCCTGAATCCAGGGCCCGTGTTCTATCCACTGTGCCACCTAGCTACCCCTTTCCTTTTTTATTGATGAAAATATTAAGAGATAAAATTTTTCCACTAAGTACTGCTTTGGTTGTATCCCCCAGAAATGTGATATCTTGTCTCATTGTTTTCATCATCTTTCATGAAATTATTGATTGTTTCAATGATTTGTTCTTTGAACTACTCATTTTTTTGTCATTAGAATTTTTTTACTTAATGTTTTTTCCAATTACATGTAAAAATAGTCAACATTCCTTTTTGTAAGATTTTGAGTTCCACATTTTTCTCCTCCCTCCCCCAAGACAGCAAGCAATCTGATGATATAGGTTGTATATGTACAACCGTATTAAACATATTTCCACATTAGTCATGTTGTGAAGAATCAGAACAAAAGGGGGAAACCACAAGAAAGAAAACAACAACAACAAAAGTGAAAATAGTATTCTTTGATCCATATTGATTTTTCTGGATGTGGAGAGCATTTTCCATCATGAGTCTTTTGGCACTCTCTTGGACCATTGTATTGCTGAGAAGAGGTAAGTCTATCACAGTTGATCATCACATAATATTGTTGATACTGTGCACAATGTTCTGTTTCTGCTCGCTTTGCTTGGCATCAGTTCATGTAAGTGCAGGTTGTTGGGTTTTTTGAATTTAGAATTTTTTTTTCCCAAATTACATGTGAAAACTAATTTAATGTCAATTTTTCTTTCTTTTTTGTGGGGCAATGAGGGTTAAGTGACTTGTCCAGGGTCACACAGCTAGTAAGTGTCAAGTGTCTGAGCAAGTCACTTAACCCTCATTTTCCCACAAAACAATACAAAAACCAAAATTTCTCATTTTCCCCATATCCCCTACATTTGTCATTTTCCTCTGCTGTCCTATTATACAATCCAATAGGTATGAAGGGATATTGTTTTGACCTTCATGTCTCCAATCAATAGTTAGAGCATTTTTTTTCATATGGCTATATATATATATATATATATATATATATATATATATATATATATATATATATATATATATATATATATAGCTTTGTCTTTTTTATCATTTATCAATTGGAAAATGGATCTTATTTTAACAAATTTGACTCAGTTCTCTATGTGTTTGAGAACTGATGCCCGTCAGACAAACTTGCTTCAAATTTTTTTCACAGTTAATATTGCTAACTGTATTTCCCTCCATCCTATTCCCTCCCCATGACATTTACTCTATTTTCTATCATCTTTCACCCTATCCCTCATCAAGTGTTTTGCTTCTGACTGCCCCCTCCCCCAATCTGCCCTCCCTTCTTTCACCACCAGGGGGTGAAAATCATCTCCTTCCCCTCCTACTTTCCTACAGGGTAAGATAGATTACTACACCCAATTGAGTGTTTATCTTATTCCCTCTTTGAACCAATTCTGATGAGAGTAAGGTTCACTCACTCCCAGTACCTCCCCCATCTTCCCCTCCGCTGTATAAGCTTTTTTTTTGTTTCTTTTATGTGAGATACTTTACCCAATTTCATCTCTCCCTTTCTCCCAGTGCATTCCTCTCACCCTTTAATTTTATTTTTTTAAAGATAGCATCACTTCATATTCAACTCACACCTGTGCCATCTGTCTAAATATACTTCACCCAGCTGCCCTAATAATGAGAGGGTTCTTATGAGTTACAAGTATCATCTTCCCAGGTAGGAATGCAAACAGTTTAACCTTTTAATATCCCTTATTATTATTTCTTTTTCCTGTTTACCTTTTTATGCTTCTCTTGTATATGAAAGTCAAATTTTCTATTCAGTTCAGGTCTTTTCATCAAGAATGTCTGAAAGTCCTCTCACTGAATTCCCATTTTTTCCCCTGAAGGATTATAATCAGTTTTGCCGTGTAGGTGATTCTTAGTTATAATCTCAATTCCTTTGCCCTCCAGAATATCATATTCCAAGCCCTCCAGTCTTTTAATGTAGAATATGCTAGCTCTTGTATTATCCTGACTATGGCTCTACAATACTTGAATTGTTTCTTTCTGGCTACTTGCAATATTTTCTCCTTGACTTGGGAGCTCTGGAATTTGGCTATAATATTCCTGGAAGTTTTCATTTTGGGATCTCCTTGAGGAGGTGATTGGTGGATTCTTTAAATTTCTATTTTACCTTCTGGTTCTAGAATATCAGGGCAATTTTCCCTGAAAATTTCTTGGAAGATGATGTCTAGGCTCTTTTTTTGATCATGGATTTCAGGTAGTCCAATAATTTTCAAATGATCTGTCCTGGATCTATTTTCCAAGTCAGTTGTTTTTCCAACGAGATATTTCACATTGCCTTCTATTTTTTCAGTCTTTTGGTTTTGCTTTATTGTTTCTTTTCCTTTTTTTTCCTTTTTTTTTTCTTTTTTTTTTGGTTTTTTTGGTGAGGCAATTGGGGTTAAGTAACTTGCCCAGGGTCACACAGCTAGTAAGTGTCAAATGTCTAAGGCCGGATTTGAACTCAGGTCCTCCTGAATCCAGGGCCAGTGCTCTATCCACTGCACCACCTAGCTGCCCCTATTTTATTGTTTCTTGATTCCTCATAAAGGCTTTATTTTGATCTTCCTTGTCACAAAACAAACTTTCTAGGGTCAGTATTTTTTTCTGTTTGCTCATTTTCCCAGCCTATTTCTTGACTTTTAACTCTTTTTTAAAGTGGGGCACTGCTTCCAGTGTGGAGAGAGCACTGTCCCAAGCTTCAGGGGGTTTGAGCAGCTGTTTTCAGAGATACTTCTAGGAATTTGTAGGTCCTTAGTTCTTCCAAGGTGATATGATTTAAGGAGAGGTATGTTTACCACTCCCCTGGCCTGTGCTCTGGTCTGCAAGCAGCCTTAAGTCTGATTCTCTGCCCTTGAACCTAGAATAGAATCACCCTCCACTGTGGTTGCAAACTTTGGTGTGCTTGTGCTTCTTCCCCCTCCTGGGACCTCCACCCAAGACTGAGACCTGAATGTGAACACAGGCAAAACAACAGAGTCCCGCCTCAGCACCAGCAAAGAGACCCCTGTAATCTCCCCTTGGCCAACTGCTCAACCCCCTCACCTTCCATGGGCTGAGTTCCAGAAGCAGCTGCTGCCACAACTGATTCAGAGACTCCCAAGGGCTGGTTCTCTGGGGGCTGGGGCTGTGCTGGGTTTGGGTCTGCGCCAGTGTGGACTGCACTGGGCTGCACTTCACTCTCACCCAGTACAACAGACCTTTCCTGCCAACCTTCTAAGTCATCTTTGACTGGAAAATTATTTCACCCTGTCCTTTTGTGGGTTTTGCTGCTCCAGGAATTATCTTATGGATTCTTTGAAGGCATTTGGAGGGGTCTTTGAGAAAGCTCAGGCAAATAACTGCCTTTCCTCCACCTTCTTCAGTCTTTCCAGTTTTTTCTGAAATCCATTTGCTTTATCACATCTTATAGCAAAATAGTATTCCATCACATTCATATACCACAACTTGTTCAGCCATTCCCAAATTGATGGGAATCCCCTCAATTTCCAATTCTTTGCCAGACCCATTCATTTTTCAAGATTATTTGGTCATCAGTTAATTCTCTTTTTTCTTATCTTTTCTTTTTTTTTATTTTGGTGGGGCAATGAGGGTTAAGTGACTTGCCCAGGGTCATATAGCTAATAAGTGTCAAGTGTCTGAGGTCAGATTTGAACTCAGGTCTTCTTGAATCCAGGGCCGGTGCTTTATCCCTGTGCCACCTAGCTGCCCCCTCATCAGTTAATTCTTCTTTTTTTCTTTTTTTTCCTTTTTTTTTTGTGAGGCAATTGGGGTTAAGTGATTTGCCCAGGGTCACACAACTAGTAAGTGTTAAGTGTCTGAGGCCAGATTTGAACTCTATCCACTGCACCACCTAGCTGCCCTGGAAGGATTTTTTCTTTTCTTTTTTTTTTGGCGATCAGTTAATTCTTAATTGTTTCATCAGTGGACTTTTATTTTTTTACATAATTAAATTTAATATTTTAAATTGACAAAAATCTATTTTTCTTCATCTCACTTCTCCCCATACATTGAAAAATAAAAACAAAACTTTTGTAATAAATATGTATAGTGAAACAAAACAAATTCCTGAATTGTCCCTATCCAAAAATGTATTCCTCATTTTGTACCTTTTTTTAAATCATAAAAGTATTTTATTATTTTCCAGTTACATGTAAAGATGGTTTTCAACATTTTTAATAAGATTTTTAGTTCCAAATTTTTCTCCCTCTCTCCCTTCTCTCCCCCCTCCTCAAGACAGAAAGCAATCCTATATAGGTTATATATGTGCAATCACATCACACATATTTCTGCATTAGCCATGTTGTGAAAGAAGAATCAGAAAAAAAAGGGAAAAACTCCAAAAAAAAAAAATAGAAACAGTATGGTTCAATCTACATTCAGAATCCACAGCTCTTTTTTCTGGATGTGGAGAACATTTTCTATCATGAGTTCTTTGGAATTGTCTTGGATCATTGCACTGCTGAGAAGAGCCAAGTCTATCACAGTTGATCATCACACAATGTTTCTGTTACTATATAAAATGTTCTCCTGGTTCTTCTCATCATTTTTTATAAATATTTATAAATATTTATAAATTTATGTTTATTGCATTGTGGTCCATAACCAATTCTTTTTTCTATATTCTTTTATGATTTTATGTCAACAAACTATGGCCCAAAGACCAAATCTATCCTGCATGCCTATTTTTGTGCAGCCCACAAGGTAACAATGGTTTTTTTACATTTTAAAATGCAATAAAACTTTGTTTTAAAATGTAAAAAAAAAAACATTTGTAATTCATGGGTTATACAAAAACAAGTGGTGGACCATATTTGACCTGTGGGCCATACATTGCCAAACCCTGCCCTAATATTTGGTCAATTTTTGTATAGGGGTCATACATAAGCAATAGATATATTAATTTCTATTCCATTCAATATTCTACAGAGGTCTGGGGTCAGCTAGGTGGTGCAGTGGATAAAGCACTGGCCTTGGATTCAGGAGGGCCTGAGTTCAAATCCAGCCTCAGACACTTGACATTAGCTGTGTGACCCTAGGCAAGTCACTTAACCTTCATGGCCCTAAGGAAAAAAAAAAAAAAAAAATATATATATATATATATATATATATATATATGTATGTATGTATATTCTACAGAGGTCTGTGATATCTAATTTTTGTAAACTTCTATTCATGGGGGGGGCAGCTGGGTGGTGCAGTGGATAGAGCACCCGCCCTGGATTCAGGAGGACCTGAGTTCCAATCCAGATTCAGACACTTGACACCTACTAGCTGTGTGACCCTGGGCAAGTCACTTAACCCCAAATGCCTCACCAAAACAAAAACAAAAAACCAAAAAAATTCTATTCATGTCCTTCACTTCTTTTTTGGATATTTTTGGTAATATTGTTTAAGAGTGGTAAGTTGAGTTCCTCACTGTTATAGTTTTATTGTCTATTTCCTCTTATAGCTCATTTAGCTTTTCCTTTAAGAATTTAGATGGTATGGATTCATTGTCTTTCATCATTTCATTCATTTGCTTTCAGAAAAATGTAGTTTCCCTGCCTGTTTCGTTTAATTAAGTCTATTTTTGCTGATTGCAACCCCTTCCTTTTTTACTTCAGCAGAAGCATATTTTGCTCCAGACCCTTATTTTAACTGTGTATAAATCTTTATGTTTTAAACATGCTTCTTGCAAACAACATATTGCTGTATTCTGCTTTCTAATCCATTCTGTTCTGTCTTCTTCCATTTTACATTCGCATTCTTTTCATTCACATTCACAGTTGTGGTTGCTAATTTTTTATTCTCTTCCATCTTATTTTATTATACTTTTCCTTCTCCTTGTTTCTAGTTCTCTCTTAAAGAATTCGTTTTCCTTAAAACTATTCAGTCCCTCGATCTATTCTCCCTCTTATTCTCTCTCTTTCCCTTAGCCTTTTCCCCTCTATTTCCCCATTGAGTGAAATGGATTTCTTTAATTATGTTTGTATTCTTATCTCCTTTGATAAGTTCAGATGAAAGTGAGGTTCAAGTGTCAGCCATTCTTCTCATCCCTTCTCTCTTGTTTGCATAGTGAACCTTATCTACCTTCTGAAAGAGAGGTGAAGGACTCACAATACAGGATGAGACAAAACATTTTGGGACACAGTTGATGTGGAAATTTGTTTGTAACAAAGGTTTTGTTTGTCTTTCTTTCTCAATGGCAGGGCAGTGGCAGAAGGGAGAAGGGGGAGGAAGATAAGGTATATTTTTGCTGATTTTCAAAAATACGATTTAATTTTTTTAAAAAAGAAATGCGATATTTAGGCTCTTTTTTCATCATGGCTTTCAGGTAGTCTGATGGTTCTGAAATAATCTCCCCTTAATATGTTTTCCAGTCAGTTGCTTTAGCTACAAGATACCTTAAATCTTCTATTTTTTTCAATCTTTTGACTTTGTTTTGATATTTCTTCTTGTCTGCTTCTATTTAGTCAATTCTAATTTTAAGGGAGTTTTTTCTTGGTTTCTCTTGTTCCAACATGTTAATTCTCTTTCCAAATTTTCATATATATAAGAATATACATATTTATACATTTTCCAAATTTTCATATAGGAATATATAGGTCTCATTTCTATTCCCAGTTTTCCTATACTACTTTCATTTTTTAAAATAAGTTTTAATTGCTATTTTCAGTTTTTTGTTTTACCATATATCCCATGTATCCTTCTCCCTCCCTCTCCCAGAGAGCCATCCTATATGACAAATAATATACATCTTAAAGAGGAAAAAAAAGTCAACATAACTTATCAATACAATACAGTTATATTTTTGGAGGTATTTCTCTCTTTGGTGTTTTCAGTTTTGTTAGCATATATGTTCTGATTGTTCTTTTTATTTCTTCTGGTTTTGCTATGATTTCACTTTGTTCATTTACTATTTTATTGATGTGATTTTTTTATTCTCTTTAAACAAATTAGCTAAGGGTCTATCAATTTTATTAGTCTTTACAAAAATCATCTCTTAGTTTTATTTATCATTTCTATGGAGTTTTTTGTTTCCAATTGGTCTATTTCCCTCTAATTTTCAATACTCCCTCTTTCACTTATTTCATTTTGTTTCTTTGTTCATTTTCCAATTTTTAAAAATGCATATTCAGTTCATTAATCCTCTCTTTTTCTATTTGGTTAATGTGTGATCATAAGGATATGACTTTTTCCATAAGGACTGCTTTAGCTCCATCCCAGAAATTTTGGTAATTTTGGTAGTTTCATCATTATAATTTTATTTTACATAGTTATTAATTGTTTCTATGATTTATTCTTTTACTCACTCATTATTTAGTATTTCACTGTTAAGTCTCCATTTGGGTCTGTATCTTTTGTTTGTGGTCTATGAACTAATTTCTATTTTTATTGCATTATGGTCTATAAAGAACATATGAACTATTTCTGCCTTTTTACATTTGTTTGCAATATCTCTGTGCCCTAGTAAATGGTTGGGTTTTTTTGTCAAAGCTCCATGTGGTACAGAGAAATGTGTATGTTCTTTCCCTGTTTCTTTTAGAAAATGCCATAAGTCTAGGTTTTTTCCCAGAAATCTGTTCAGTTCCATATTTTCCCCTATTACACTTATCCAAAACTGATAGAAGGATATTGAGATCTCCTGTCATTATTGTGCTACTGTCTATGTCTTCTTGAGCTCAGATAATGTTTTCTTTATTAATTTGGATGCTAAGTCATTTGCAGCATATAATTAGCTCATTACTGATACTGATTAGTTATCTATGGTTCCTTTCAGCATAATGTAGTTTTCTTGTTTATCCCTTTTCATTTTTTTTATTTTTATTTTTTGGTGAGGCAATTGGGGTTAAGTGACTTGCCCAGGGTCACACAGCTAGTGTCAAGTGTCTGAGGCCAGATTTGAACTCAGGTCCTCCTGAATCCAGGGCTGGTGCTCTATCCACTGTGCCACCTAGCTGCCCCCCTTTTCATTTTTTAATATTTATTTTTGTTTTGTCTGATAGCATGATGGCAACTCCTGATTTTTAGGATTTGCTTGATTCATAGTAAAAAGAAAATTTCATCCTCTCAGTTTTATTTTGTGTATGTCTTTCTTTTTTAAAATGTGTTTCTTGTGAGCAACAGATTGTAGGGTTTTGTTTTCTTATCCAATCTGTCACACTTCTTTGATTTACTGGACTGTTTAATACATTCAATTTTAAAGTTATAAGAGTTAGGTTTATTTTTTCCTCCATCTGTCTCTAAAATTGGAGGGTTTTTCCAAATTATGTTTTTTCTCCTCTTCTGCTATAAACACAGTATTATGTTCCTTCAATTACTTTAATTTTTAAGTGGTCCTGTTTTCACTGACTCTCTTCCCCTCATCCCTGATCCTCTCTTCTCATCTGTTACCCCTTTCCCTTTAGGGTTTTGTTTATTGGTTCATTTTTTTTCTCCTGCTTTTAACTGGTTATACATTTCTTCCCCCTCTTTTTTCCTCTAGTTAATTCTTCCTTCCTCTCCTCCCCTTCAGCTAGTCCTGTTCATTAATTTTTTTTTTTGGTGAGGCAATTGGGGTTAAGTGACTTGCCCAGGGTCACACAGCCATTAAGTGTCAATCATCTGAGGTCAGATTTGAACTCAGGTCCTCCTGACTCCAGGGCTGGTGCTCTATCCACTGTGCCACCTAGCTGCCCCTGTTCATTAATTTTTTATTTCATTTTTGTGCCCCATTCCAAAAAGGATTTCTCTTACTCTCTTTTCTTTCTGCCTACTCTAAACCTTCATTCTCTGATTCATGTCCCTTACCGTTTCTTGCTTTTCTCTGTATTTTTCACACAATCAAAGCTCCCAAGGTATCAATTCAAGGCTCTCCCCTCTAGCTATTTTCTGCCACTGCCTTGCCAATGATTGCAGGTGTTCCGTGATATGGCACCTCTCCCCACATTCGTCTGGAAATCTTCTCCGTGTCCATGCTTTCCCATTCTTACAGGGGTCACTCTCCCCTGGGGTTCCAAAGTAGGACAAGTAGACCTTTTAAGCACCAGATCCCCCAGGCTCCATCCAGTGTAAGGTCCTCATCTCCCTTCACCCATAGAAGCATTCATCAGTGGAACCATCTCCCACCTCCAAAGTTAGGCCTTCTTCCTTACCACCCTTTTCAATATCCCCCTCCCCTCCTCACCCACTCTCTGGTTGGTTCTTCTCTTTATGAGACCACAGAGGTCACCTTCTCCTCGTTACTAGTCCTTTATTTGACTCCAGCACATCACGTACTCCTCTATCCGTCCCCTGCTTCAAGTATCCTCCCTTGTCCCTATGTCATGGTCCTCTTTGAAAACGAAGGACAAACAACAACAACAACCACCCTCCCATGTTTTTCCTGTATGGTAGGTCAGGGTAGGTCACCATGGGCTATATCTTGGGCTCCATTACTCTTCAGAAGACATTATTACATCCCCTCCTACATTTTCTAGTGGGTACAAAATAGTCTTGCGTTATTCAAATGGCCTATTTGAAAGTCTGCCAAATTTGTTGTTTCTTAGTTGAACTGTTGAATGTAACACTATGTGTCTTGTGCTGGGTTGTTTTATCTGAAGATGATTTGTGAATTCAGCTTTACGTTCAGTAGTTCTGGGCAGTTCTTGTCAGATTTTCTTTCATTATGGTATTAATGGTTTTTGTCCTGTCATGTTCTTCTGAGAGACCTATCATCCTTAGGTTCTCTCTGCCCATACTGCCTCTGAGTTCAGTATATTTCGCTTGCATAGTGAGCATATTTTCTTTTAGTATTACTTAGTTTTGCTTCTCTTTTTCTAGACTGTCCTCAAACTATTGTTCTCTTTTGTTTCTTTGGTGAGGCTTGCATTGTGGATTCTAGTTTTTCTATTCTGTTCATTATTTTTGCTGTGCAAGACATAGATTCTGTTCTCATAATTATCATTTCATTTTTTTTCCTTTTTTTTGGCAGGGCAATAAGGGTTAAGCGACTTGTCCAGGGTCACACAGCTAGTAAATGTCAAGTGTCTGAGGCCAGATTTGAACACTGTGCCACCTAGCTGCCCCTCTCATTTCTTTTTTGAACCACTCAGGAGCAGTGTGTTGTGATTCCATGTTCTTCTAAGATTGCACAGGGTCCCCTGTCATACTACGTGTTGGATTATTTTCCTTTGTTTTGCAGTATTTATTCACAGATGCCTAAACTTGTACTAGATCTGGAGACCATATTTCCTTCTGTTGTTACTGTTTTTCCTGTTGATTTATCTATTTATATTCATTTATTTATATTCAAGGTCTTTGAGTTTTCTTTGTCCTGAAATCTTTGATACTTTCAGTCTTTTCTTCCTCATTTTCCTTATCACTCACTTCCTCAGTCCTGGTTATGATTTCCCTGGGTATTGGATCTCTTTTGGGGGGTAGCGAGGGTTAAGTGACTTGCCTAGGGTGACACAGGTAGTACATGTCAAGTGTCTGAGGTCAGACTTGAACTCAGGTCCTCCTGAATCCAGGGCCAGTGCTTTATCCACTGTGCCACCTAGCTGCCCCCTGGGTATTGGATCTCAAAGAAATCCCAAGGCTGCATTTCTCAGCCTTTTCCCACTCTGTGCAATTCACAGTTCAGTAGTCTATGTCCCAACTGACTTTGAGGTTGTCAGAACTAGCCCCAACTGGATGCCAGGCTCTTTCCCTCAGGTACACACACACACCAGCAGTTCAGAACTTTGCAGCACCAGTGCTTTCGGGTTGCAGGATTATTGCTCCTGAAGAGCTATGGTCAAGCTGGTTGTCAGGGCCCAAGCAAACTTCTGCAGCCTGAAGCCAGGGTCTCCACAGCACTCACCTCCCAGTGAAGTGAAGTGAAGTGAAGTGAAGTGAAGTGAAGTGAAGTGAAGTGGAGAGGGGGATTGAGTGAGCTCAAGGTCAGTAAGCATCAGTTCAAGGGTCTGAGGAGGGTTTTTTGCCTTCTTGCTATCATACATAGACAATGGAAATAGCCAAAGTTGTTTTCTCTTTGGCACATAATTTCTGTTTGAGAAAATGTCTAGTCCACCATCTTGTTGCTCACACCTCTCATTTGGTTTTTGGTTTTGGGGGTTTTTTGGGTTTTTTGGGTTTTTTGCAGGCAATGGGGGTTAAGTGACTTGCCCAGGGTCACACAGCTAGTAAGTGTCAAGTGTCTGAGGCTGGATTTGAACTCAGCTCCTCCTGAATCCAGGGCCGGTGCTTTATCCACTGCATCACCTAGATGCCCCCACTCTCATTTGGTTTTAAAAATCATTTTAGCTTATTTTTTTGTAACCCTTGTTATGGTGCATTTTCTAGATCTTTGTGAAAGAAATGTGGAAGAGAGCTTAGCTATTCCTTTTGCCATCCCATTGTTAACATTTTCAAAATGGGTTAGTGGATTCTACTAACCATAAATTTATAAATGATGTTAATGTCCATCAAAATTCTGGAATGAATAATTCAAATGATGACTTGTGAGTATTTCAAAATAAAAATCTTCATCACCAGGAATTCCAACAAAAATCTTTCTAACTCGAAATCCTGCAAATCTTTCAGACTAACCTCCTTGGGATTTTGGAATGCCTACTCTCATGACTCACCGTGTTGTCCATATGGCCCTAGGTCTTAGAAGGCTATGCAACTTACTAGCTGTGTGACCCTGGGCAAGTCACTTAACCCTAATTGCCTCAACAACAACAACAAAAAAAGAAGGCTATGCAAATAAAGCAGAGGAGTCAGAAAAAAATGGCTGTGTGAATTCTGAATGAAAAGGATGGGGATTAGCTAGGGAGCATCTAGAGGAAGCTGACTGGAAATAGTGAAGGACTTCAAGATGATGATGCCCCACAAGGACCCAATCGCATCTTTGAGTGTCTGAGTGGTAAGAAGTGTGGACAGAAATTGGATAACCACTTCTTGCCTAACCAGAGGGTGCCTTTTCAGGCATGGGTCAGACTTGGTGTCTTGTGGGGCTCCTACCAACACAAGGGTTCTGAGCTGCTGGCTTCCATCTTAACCCCCCAAACTTCACTTTTCTATTACTCAGTTACCCAGATCTGTTACCTTTTTCTCGCCCCCACCACAAGCCAATCAGATTCCAGGACCTATTTATTCCACCCCCACAACACTTCTCATATCCATCCTCTTCTTTCTACCTACACCTAGTCCAGTCCCTCATCACTGCTTCACAGTAGTGATACAGCCAGTCTCTCTTCTCTCCAATCTATCTTCCACCCAATCTTCTTAAAGGCCCATTGTCACAAGGACCAAGCAGATCTGACCCTGACACACTCCTTCTCAAAGCCCTTCGTTGACTTCATTGTATGGACTCTTAGTGATGACTATCTTATTCTTTCTGAGGCTAAATAGAAATTCCTTTGGTCTGGCATTTAAGTCCCTGCAAAGTCAAGGTGTTTCCTACTGGTCCCCTTCACAAACTCCATGTTCCATCCAGATTGGCCTCCTTGAATGTGGCATTCACTCTACCTCCATAGCTTTGCCCAGGGAAGGACCCCTGTAGGATACTACAATGCCATTCTTCCCAATGTCTGTATTTCCAAACTTTGATCTTCCTCTCCCCAAATGACCAATGCATTTCTTTGTGTCATGTCCTCGAGGGTAAGGAATCTTTGCAGTTCTCCAGTGGGATGCATGCTTAGGTGGTTGCTACTGGGCTGGGAAGAGATCAGCCATGGGATCCCCTCTTTCTCTCTTCTGAGGGCCAGTTTAGTTAATAGGCACCAAGTAGAAAATGTCTTTGGCTGCAGCAATTGAAAAGACTGATGAGTAAAGGAGAGAAGGGCTGCTCTTGGCATCACTGGGGGCAGTGACTACCCAGATGAAATCCCAAATCCTTAAAGTATTAAAGCCCAAGACTGGTAAGTGCAGGAGAATGTCGATCACAGAAAAAGACAAAGGACAGGAGGAGAGAGACACAGACACAGAGACAGAGAGACAGAGATAGAGAGGGAGGGAGGGAGCGGGGAAGAGGAGGGAAGAGGGGGAAAGGGAGGGAGAGAAATAAGGAAAGGGAGAGACCAAGGGAATCATCCACAAAAAGGGGGAAGGACACGGGTGATGATCCTGCAAAGAAAGACACTGAGAAGCTGGGGTTTGCCAGATAGCGGAGAGAACAGAGTACCCGCAGGGGAGAGTGCACAGGTCAACCCTCCCCACTGCCTATCTTACTCCTAGTTCAAGCCACCTCTCACATGACAGCTCTCATGTTCCCCCACCCAGAGCCTTCCCTTCTCCAGGTTAAACAACCCTAATACTTGCTTGCCTGCACTCTTGCAGTGGCTCCCCCTAATTCCAATCCAGCCTCCACTCAGCTGCCGATACGACCTTCCTAAGAGTCTAACCATGTCACCACCACCACAGTAGGAGCCCCACAAGACACCAGTAAACTCCGCTGCTTTCTCTGTGTGGTTTTCCAGGTTTAATTAGCCGCCTTCACATATTCTACTTTCCAGTCAAATTGGCCTCCTTGCCGTTCCCAACACACACAATTCTCCATGCCCCAAAACACTCTCTCCTCACATCCACCTCTGGGAATCCCTGACTTTCTTCAAAGCTCAGCCCAAGGGCCCTGGGCCTTAACCTGGGATCTGGAAACTCCTAGTTTGTTTGCTTTTCCCTCCCATTTCAATAGAATCCATTGCCTTTGTAACCACAGGTATTTTATTTTATGCTTCTTCAGGTAAACTTTCCTGTTCTCTGTTCCAATTATCCACATTGTCCTTGTTACTATACATGTTATTTCCTTCCAAAAGGTGGAGGTTCTTCAAGGGCCTGCTTCTTTTTTACCTTTGTGCCTAGCACAAGTAGCTGATGCTCACTGACTGCTAATGGGATGACAAGAACTCTCTTGCGATACTGGAGTGCCTACTAATTATTTGGGTGTTGGCTTCCTGCCTCCACACTGCCAAGATTGGTTCATTTCCAAACTCTTCCATAGATAATACTCATCTTAGCCCAAATGGAGGTGTCTTTTGTAGCACCTTTGTTCCAGAAACTATAATGGATATATTTGGAAGAGATGTGAAAAAGATGAGTTCTCCAAGATGATGCTTCTGCCATTCCCTTTCACCAATTGCTCCCCTCAAATCCCTGGGAAGGGGGAAACTGAAATAGCTCCAGCAGCCATCAGCAATGGGGCTTTTTAAAATAAAAAGAGGAAGGTGGTGAATCCTCTGGAGTGCTTGCTGCCTGCCCCATGAGATGTGTTGGGCTATGGTAGTTCCCAACTCAATCCCCAGTGGCTCCTGCCATTCCTAGCCTTCCTGACAGATCTGCTGGCTGTAAAGCATCGTTAGGAGATGGACATTCTGGGCTGGGGCCATTCCTTTCCCCTCAGGTGTGACAGTTAAACTCATCAAGTCAACGACTTGACACACGTCCTAGAGGTCAGACACTGTGTTGAGCCAGAAACGGTCCCTTCTCTCAAGTTCACAGTGTTCAATGGTTGGGCAGAATGGGCTGAAGAATGAGAACTGGGCTGGACATCTTTTCCATTTCCCTCAAATTCCAGGAAGGTCCAGTCCTCTCCACTCTCTAGCCCAGTAATCAGGGTGAAACAAGCACATCCGCTCATTTCCCAAATGCTTTGCACTGATTCATTTGGAGCCCCCAAGAGTTTGTCATGTAAATGCTTCTCTAGCCAGCCCTCCCCCTCCTGGACTTCTTCACAAGAAGTGGATTCCAATTCAATGCACAATGCACCGTTGGACTTCTTTGGGCTCCTGACTTGGCCAGCCAATGTGTGGAGATGTCCGCTCTTCTCATCTCAGGACAAGAGCCAACTGATAGCTGCCAATTGCTCCATTCTTCAGCCCCCTCCCCTCCTTCCTGCAGGCCCCACCATCAGTCTCTCCTGTAACTCTTCATTTTCTTCTATCTGCATGGCCCTCTCAGCACCTCCTTCCCATCCCTCCCCAGCCCATTTGTGTCTGAAGTCACAAAATCTCCAACCTCATCCCCATAAGGACTTTATTTCCTAGGTCTGCTTATCTCTCCCATTCTCTCATTTTACCACCACAGTGGCCGCCACCACCACCACTACACATAGCCATATCCTTCTGGATTTCCAGGTTATCATTTTCTTCAATGGCTCTCAGGGCTAATTCCAGGGCCCTGGGAACTCCAGGGCAAGGGGCTGCAGGCAGGGAATCCAGGCCTCCGAGTTGGCTGGGGATGGGGCATGGACTGGGGGTGGGGGTGGGGGTGGGAAGAGACTCTCCTCAGAACACAGAATGGGGCTATAGGGAGGTGGAAACTGAGGATTTATGGGCTCAGGATCTGGGAAGAAATGGGGTTGGGGTATTAGGGGCTCAGGAAGGAAGCTGGCCAGGACATTGGAAGGCAACAGGTCCAGGTCTGGGAGCAATGAACGCTTCTGTTTCCTCTGCTTGGCCCGCCGGTTCTGGAACCACACCTGGGATGAGGGAGAGAAGGAAGTCCAGGAGTGAAGATACTGCTCCCCTTCCCCCATGGTCCCAAAGGGGGAGCCAAGACCTCCAGAGGTATTGGGAAGATGAGGGTACCACCTTTAGAGGCTCAGAAAGTGAGAACATTCCCTGCAGGGACAAGGAATTCTCTCTCTCTCTCTCTCTTTCTCTCTCTCTCTCTCTCTCTCTCTCTCTCTCTCTCTCTCTCTCTCTCTCTCTCTCTCTCTCTCTCTCTCTCTCTCTCTCTCTCTCTCTCTCTCTCTCTCTCTGGCTCTGGCTCTATCTCTCTGTCTCTCTGTCTCTGTCTCGCTTTCTGTCTCTCTGTCTGTCTCTTTCTGTCTCTGTCTCTCTCTGTCTCTCTCTCTGTCTCTCTCTCTGTCTCTGTCTCTCTGTCTCTGTCTCTGTCTCTCTTTCTCTCTGTCTCTCTGTCTCTCTCTCTCTCTCTGTCTCTCTCTCTCTCTCTCTCTCTCTCTCTCTCTCTCAGAGACTGAGGGTGTCCCTCCCAGTATCAGCACAAATGAGGACACTCCCCTCAGGTTCAACATGCTCCCTGGGTATGAGAATTCTACCAGGTCTCTTGGAGGGCACAGAGCTGTCACCTGAACTCGGGCCCCATCAAGCCCTGTGTCCTGGGCCAGAGCTTCTCGGAGCCAGACATCAGGGTACTGGTTTCTTCCAAAGGCTTCCTCAAGCTTTTCCAGCTGTGCACGACTGAACATAGTCCGGTGTCTGCGCCGCCGCCCAATTGAAGGGGGAGCTGGCTCTGGCAGGGCTTCCCCTGGGGGGAAGATATGCCCTGAACAGCTCAGGCCGGGCACTTCAGGTGCCTGGTTGGAAGATCCAGGGACCACATCTTCTGAGAAAAGAATAATTGAGGCCCCATTATGCACAGCTCCACAGCCCATTTCCAGCCCAAGCCAAATATAGGCCAGACCCCCATCTATAGCCCAGGCCAAATATCTAAGACCTCGGGCCCATGTACAACCCAGACTCCTGAGAAATAGCCTGACACACACAGTAGGTTCTTCATAATCAGTTGTTGATGAAATAAAAGCCAAACCCCTAATCAAAAGCCCTGGTCCTCATATATAGCCTTGGCCAAACAGAGAAAAGCCAGTCCCCTGCCCAACCTACAACCTGATCATCTCCCCATTCCTCCTGCCCCCTCCTGATACACAGAAGAAGTCCTTTCTAGAAGGTCTCTTCACCTTGGCCCCAGCCACTCCCTGTGAGTCTGGGGAACCTGAGCTCATGGGAAACCTATGAACCCCAGGCCCTGGAGCCTGGCTAAGCCCCTAACTAATTAGTCCAAGTCCTTGGGAAGGAGGGGCCAAGGACGAGTCACCCAAGAATAGGAGGAGCAAAGTAGGTATCCGGGACCCAGGTATCCATCTCCCCACCCTTCCAGAGACCCAGGAGTCCAGGCTCACCCATGGTGGACATCGAAGCTCCTGGGGCTGAGGTCTGGGCAAGGGGAGACAGACAGAAAGGGTCTTCTCTTCCTCCCCTGAGCCCTGTCCCAATCCCTGGGGGCCAGGACAGATCCGAGATCCCAGGCTCCTGCTCTTCCTCCCTCCCACTTTCCCGTTTCTGCCCCTATCTCCCTGTCCTCTCTCTTTCTGGGCCTGTTGATCTGGATCTCTGTGTCTCTGGCTTTCTTTCCAGCTCTCTGTCACAGTGTCTGTGCTACTATCTAACCCTTCACAGTTTTGTTTTCTGGATGTGTGTGTGTGTGTGTGTGTGTGTGTGTGTGTGTGTGTGTATGTGCGCGCGCAAGAGCGTGCCTATAACTCTCTATCTCTCTCTGGATCTGTCTCCTCTTTCCACCTCTCTGCCTCAGTCCTGACCCTAGGTCCACCTGCAAATGTCTGAGTCCAGGGTTGGGGCTTAGGGGAGAGGGTGGAGTGGAAGGGGGGGAAAGTAACCTCCCTCCTCCTGCCCTCCCTCGGGGCCAATGGCCAATCCCTGAACTTCCTCTAGGATTGGGGGCCGAGATGGGCAGGGCAGGGCTGGGAGGGGGCAAACCTATGGAAACTGTCTGTTGTGTAATTTGGTCTCCCTGTTCACTCTGGCTTTCTGCTCCTCTCTCTCTAGGGTTCTTTCTGGGTCTCTGAACGTCTCTGAAACGGCTTCTCCATTCTATCTTTCTCTTTCTCTGTTTCTCTCTCTCCTTGTCCAGGTGTGGGCCTGGAGATAGGTCCTGGGCCATGAGCTCAGACTTGATGTATCTGTGACTCTGTCTTTACTGCTCCCAGCAGGGGGCGGGGGTCTGAGGCCAAGAACCCAACCCGGGCGGAGCTCAGGTTCCCGCAGAAGCCGACAGGCTTTTGTCCCGTTAAATCCCCTTCTGAGGTCGGGAAAGGGCTGGGATGGGAGGGGGGATACATCCCACAAAGCGCCCCCTTCCTCTTCCCAAAGGGGGAGGCTAGGGAGGAAGGGCAAAGGCAGCTGGGAGTGAAAGCTGGGCCTGGCTGGGTCCTCTGTAGAGCCCCCCCACCCCCACCTCAAGACCCCCTGAGGCAGCAGTGGGGGGAGGGGGAATGACTCCGAGGCTCTAGGCCCAGGCCCTCACCTGTTCCCTCAGTTGGCAGTAATGAAGGGCCAGGCACACGCAGCAGGGGTGAACACTTTTGGCGAATGAATGTGGCAATTCTAGTTTGTTTTCCCCTCAGTGAAACTAGTCTGTCCCCTAGTCATTGACTATTGTCCCTTATTGATTGGCGTCTTCATTTCACTGTTCATTCCATTGCTGCTTTGTTTGCCTATTTGTCGGTTGCTTTTGTGGTCATTCATTCATCTACTCCTTGGCACACTAATTCAGTCACTCACAGGGACAAGGATGGATGATGGACCTGGGATTTTACTGGTTTGGGGAACAACCAGGTGAGGAAACCCTCACTACCAATGCAGGCCCACACCTGTACTACAGTTTAGCATCTTCGAGGGTTGCCTAGACTACTGAGAGGTGAAGTAACCTGCCCAGTGGGAAGCAGATGTGGGCTTGAGCCACGTTGCTTCATTCACTCATTTCTTCATTCACTCCTTTGTTTGCTAACTCCCAAACCAGCACATTGCCTCTGTTCATTCATTTGTTCATTTATTATTTTATTTGTCAATTCCTTGATTCACTCATCCATTCATGACTTTGTTCATTCATTCATCCATTCATTTGGTCACTCAACCATTTGTTCATTTGTCGCTTCATTCATTCATTCGTTCGTTTTTGTTAACCCAAGGTAGCAGATGAAAAACTGAGGCAAAGTCACTGATAGAGGAAGTAGCTCAGGAGAGAATCTCTGGGTACATGGCCCCAAATGTGTAGGTAGGATTTTTGGCTTTGTCCCTTGTCTTCAAACTCTAATTTTTGGCTGACAGTGGCAGGAATCTATGGCCACCAAATCTTTGCCTGGCTGAGGATACAGGAAACTTCTCAAAGAAAGTCAGAAGCCATGATGCTCAGGATACTGAGCGGGATTTTTAAGAAAAACTAGAAGAAAGGTTAGTGGGTTAAGAGCCCCCACCCCACAGTCATTTATTCACGGCTGGCCCCAGAGAACAGAACTAGGAGCGACAGGTGGAAGCGGTGGATTGGACTGCTCTTTTCTGCCACCAAGCTCTGGGAAGTGGTGACTTCCCCATCACTGGAAGTCTTAGAGGAGAGGCTGGAGGACCACGTTGGGGGGATGTTCCTGAGAGGGGATTCCTACTTAGTTGCGATTGGTGCCCCAATCCCCTTCTCTTCTTGTCTCACAGTTTGTCTCCACTGGCTAAGGGTGGTAGCTGGAATGTAGTGACAAAGACTCCCCAGCTCTACCATTTCTTAGCTATTTCTTAGCAATTTACCTCCAATTTCTCATCTGTCAAATGATGCTGAGAAGATAGAAAAGATGGAACTAGGGGCAGCTAGGTGGTTCAGTGGATAAAGCACTGGCCCTGGATTCAGGAGGACCTGAGTTCAAATCCGGCCTCAGATCCTTGACACTTACTAGCTGTGTGGCCCTGGACAAGTCACTGAACCCCAATTGCATCATCAAAACAAACAAACAAAAAAGAAATGAAGGGGTCTTCTTCCCTCTAAAACAGACATCGTCAGCCACCACAAGTCATCTGCTGTCTCATTTGATACAAGAGCTGGAGAATCATCGGAAATCATCCATCCACTGTTTTACAACGATGAGGAAAGGAGCAAAATTTACTCAGCAGCCTCAGGGAACATCATGACTTCCTAATTCCTTACCTCCCTCTTACTCATTCCCTTCCCGGGCTCTGCATTCCTTCCTGCATCCGCAAGGAGTCTCTCCCAACAGAGCTCAGTTGGCCCTCCCAGACCTCTGCCCTGGGATAAGCAAGCAGAGCAGGAGCCCAGGAAGACAAAGACTAGGTCATCGGGACTTTAGACCTGTGTCAGCAGGGAAAGTGCCCAAACCAACCACTGGCCACAGATTGATGCCATCGTGAAACATCCAGAGGGAACCAGGAAGCCCTGTTGGCTCCTCTCCGAGGCTCAGCTCGCACACACAACCGGGGACCATTAATGAGCTCCCCAGACCAAAGAGGCTGGCTCATGCAAGACCAGTAATTGGGTCTGGGTAGAGGGCTGGCAAGGCAAGAGGTCCCTGGCCAGCTCCTCACTGGGGATTCACTCAGAGGAAGAGAAAAAAGGAACATGCCTTGTGCTGATGCTTCATTTGAGATTCAAGTTCTGATCCAGAGGAAAGGAAGGGAAAGAGAGAGGGAGAGGGAGCAGCAGAGCTGAGGGTTGCCCATGTGTCCTCCTGCATCACCAGGGTGGGACTTGGGTCGTCACAGGATAGCCAGAAGTACAAAGCAGGGTCTCTGGCATTCACCTGGCAGGGTGGCCCCTTGGCCTCATGGGCAATGTAGCCGAGAACCTCATGGCCCCTAGTCCCTTCCCCTCACTGGCTCTCAAGATGGTCCCTAAGCCATTCCTCCTGGTGCCTTAGCTCCTTGAAAGGCAGAGAGTGCAGGGCAGCTCCAGGTGCCCAGGTCTGGGCTCTTTTGGACTTGCCAATGTAGACTGGCCCCCTGATTCTCTATAACTTCTACTCTTAGAGTTATAGAGGGAGGCACTGAGAGGTTTCATCCAGGGAGGGTTAGAGCTAGCCCTTGAATTCAGTTCAAGGGAGGAAACTGATGCGCAGAGGGAGGATGAGTAGCAGAGTAAGGCCTAAAAGCCATACCCTCAGCCTCCAAACCTAGGACTCTTCCTCCTCTCTGCCCCCCTCCCCCACTGGCGGCTGCCTGTCAGATAACCAAGCATCCTCGTAGCTCTGCCATTCAACGTGGCTAAGAAGACAAGCTAGGGCAGCCAGCGAGAGACTGCAAGAACTGAGCAATGGAGTAAACAAAGGTCAGTGGCTGGTGCTGGATGCCAGGTCCCAGAGCCCGAGGGGGGAGAGGGAGACCCGGAGGTGCTAGGCATCCACCACGTTCTAGGCTAGAAGATGGAGCCAACAGTCCCAGAATGCAGTTTTCCTAGCAACCCTCCTGGAGGGCCCATTCATTTGACAGAACCACACTGAAGCAAATTGTTCAAGGTCACACAGGTCAGCTTCAAACCCAGGGCCTCTGACTCAAAGCTCAGGGCTTTTTCTCAGCATCTCGGAGTCCAAAGGGGCCCCAAGTCAAGACTTGTTGGATTAAAGATGGTCCAAGCCTCCTCCGTGGGCAGGCAGGAATCCCAAGCGGGTATGGGGTTCTCCTTCCTTAGGGAGCAGCCTCTCGGAACTGGAGGAGCTGCCTGGACCCACCCCAGCAGGCCCCCTCATGGTAGATGTGCTGAAGCTAAGGCCCAGAGAGGGAAGAGAATTTGTCCAAGGTTACAAAGCAAGTTACGGGGAGTCAGACCTGGAAATCAGGTCTCCCAGTTCAAAGTCTAAGGCATTTTCCACCACATGCTGCCTCTTTTGAACACTTCCAGGGGTGGGGACCTCACTCTCTCCCACCCTGGGCACCTGGACTTCCCCACACGCATGGCAGCTGGAGATAAATGCCAACTCTGGGGAGCCAGATTTGGGGGGAGCCACTGAAGCTTCTGGTGCTCTTAGAAGGTGGAAAGCATCTCACTAGCTGTTTGACCTTGGGGAAGTCACTTTACCTCTGGAGGCCTCAATCTTTTCACCCAGATGGGTCTGTGTGTGCATACATTTGAGCACTGGCTCCCTTGGCTTCCTGCATGGGAAAGTGCTCTCTGCACATTCCCCCGATCATTCCCTCAGTTCCTGGGGCGCTGAGGGGGCCAGAGCCCAGCACTCCAGGAGGTCTGAGAACATGCCTTCCCTTTTCCCGGATTCATGGTCCTCAGAGCTGAAGGGGGTCCCAAAGGGCATTAATAAGCTTAGCCTAAGGGGAGGAGGGATCCTCTCTACAACATCTCAAACACATGACTGACCATTCAACCTTCACCTGGCACGCCACTGACAGGGAGCTCACTACCTCCTCAGGCTCAGACAGAGGAAGGTATATGCCCAGGGTCACACAGCAAGTTAAGGACAGAGATAAGATTTCAAATTCAAGCCTGCTTGACTTCCAGGCTGGGGTTCAGTCTAACACCTTCATTTTGCATGTGGGTGTTCTGGGGGTGAAGAGGTTTGAATCAGTCTTGTAGGAAAAAAGCTTTACTAGGGAGTGGGGAAGGGTCCTGCTCACTCAGTTGTTTAACTCAATTAGTAACACAACACTCCCCTTTTCCTCTGCCCTGGCGTCTTTCCACAGGATCTCAGGTAGGCCGGAGCCCAGACCAAGCCTCAGAGGGATTTGGCTCAGGGCCAGAGAGGAGCCGGACCAAGAGGCAGAAAGAGTGAAAGGGAAAGAGAGCAGGGAGAAACTGGCTACTCCTTGTTGTCACTGTCACTGTAGGGTCTGCAAAGCCCTTTCCAAATATGATCTCTTTGGAGCCTCACAACAACCTGAGGAAACAGGCTGAGAGAAATGAAGTGTTATCTGTGGCAGAATTTGAACCCAGGTCTGACTCCAAGCCAAGATTATTCCATCTAGTGACCTGCCTGGCTGCCTCAAGCATCTCTGGTGATTTGTTTATTCATCTATCCAACTACGCCTCCATTCATCTATGCATCCATCCATCCAGTTAGAAAAAAATGTGAAAAGTGATGGAAGATGTGCAACAAATTGGTGGGGGTAGGGAGGTAGAGTAGGGAAGGACTAGAACGAAGAGGTGGAGAATACTTCCTGAAGGTGGTAGCACCTGATTTGAGTATTAAAAGACAGATGGAGACGGATAAAGACTCTGTGTGTATGTCTGTGTGTGTGTGTGTGTGTGTGTGTGTGTGTGTGTGTGCACATGCACATGTGATCTCAGACAAATTCCTTCTCCTCTCAGGCCCTCTGTTTCCCCTTGCATTAAATGAGTGAGTTGGGCTTCCTGGTGTTTAAGGTACCTACCAGCTCTAACACTCTGTAAGTCTCTAAGCTATCACAGCTCAGTAAGGGAAAGCACCAAATTTTACTTAGGGGTTAATGCCTTTCAAAATTGCTCTCAATTGTCTCTCATTCAGGAAGGAAATTCATTCACCGTAAAGGGGATTGGATTCAATGATCTCAACTAGTTAATGATTCCATGAATTTCCTACCAAACTTATGGATGAAGGCAACCAAAGCCACCGCTTTGAGTTCATCCTCCAGGGACTTTCAGAGCAATCAGCCCATCGATGGATCTTGTTTGCCCTCTTCTTCTGGCTTTATCTGGTCGCTTTGATCGGGAACTTGCTCATCTCCATGGCCATTCTGCTGGATGCCCATCTGCACAAACCCATGTATTTCTTCCTCGCCCATCTCTCTCTAGCTGATGCCTGCTTTGTCTCCACGACAGTGCCCAATCTACTGGTGAGCATCGGAACTCATGACAGAAGCATCTCTTACCCCAGCTGTATGACGCAGCTCTACTTCTTCCTGACCTTTGGTGACCTAGACATCTCCCTCTTGGCCGTGATGGCCTATGATCGTCATGTGGCCATCTGCCACCCACTGCACTATGCTACAGCCCTGGGCCCCACGCAATGTGCCTTCCTGGTGGCCCTCTGCTGGGTACTGACCAGTCTGGTGGCCCTCACCCACACTCTGCTCATGGCTCAGGTCTCCTTCTGCACGGCCAAAACCGTCCCAGGCTTTTTCTGTGACCTGGGGCCACTGATGCAGGTGGCATGCTCCAACACACAGGCTAATGTGTTGGTGCTGCTCACCCTGGGGGGGGCTGTCATCCTTGTCCCCTTTACCCTCATTCTGGTCTCTTATGCCCACATTGCCCTGGCCATCTTCAGGACCCCATCTGCCCAGGGGAGGCGCAAGGCCTTCTCCACCTGTGGCTCCCACCTCACCGTGGTCTTCCTGTTCTTTGGGACAGTGATTCGGGCATATCTGTGCCCCACAGACCCTGGCTCAGCTGTGGCAGGGGACACAGTGGCCATTGTCATGTACACGGTTATCACACCCACAGTGAACCCCTTCATCTACAGCCTAAGGAACCATGATATGCAGGTAGCTCTGGCCAGGCTCATCCGAGGAAATACCCAGCGACGAAAAACAAAGTAGTTCAATCGGGGGCAGTCTGGGAGGAAGGTAAGGCACAGGCAGCTAGGGAGATCAGGAAAGGCTTCCTGCAGATGCCTGAGCTGCATCTTAAGGAAGAGAGGGGTTCCAGAACAGGAGGGGAGGAGGGTTGGCATGCTAGGCAGGGAGGAGAGCCACTGCAAAGACATGGAGATGGGAGATGGCAGCTATGTACGGCTCAGAGAGAGCAGGTACAGTGTACAGGAGGGGAGGTTGGAAAGGGAGGGTGGGGCCAGGTTGGGAAGGGCTTTGAGAGCTAAGCAGAGGAGTTTCCATTTTATCCTACATGCAATAGGGAGTCACTGGGGTTAATTGAATAGGGAAATGACAGGGGGCAGCAAGGTGGTTCAGTGGTTAGTGTTGGATTCCAGTCAAGAAGACCGGGGTTTATACCCAAGGAAAATCACTTTAGCAGCAGTCAAGGCAAGGCAAGTCAACAAGCTTTTATAGCACTTACTGTGAACCAGGCACCGTGCTAAATGCTGAAGATACAAAAAAAAAAAAAGGCAAAAGATAAAAATACTTTGCCAGAATATATCACAAAGATCAAGCTGGATTTATGCCAGGAATGCAGGGCCACTTCAATATTAGAAAAATTTAAGCATAATTGACCATACTGATAATAAAAACAACAAAAATCACATAACTGTTTTAATAGATACCCAAAAAAACTTTTGACAAAGTACATTGCCCATTCATGTAAAAAATAAACACTAAAAAGCACAGGAATAAATGATGCTTTCCTGAAACTGGTAAGTATTTTCTATCTTAGGGGCAGGTAGGTAGCAATACAATGGATCAAGGGTGAGACCTGGAGTCAGGAAGAGCTGAGTTCAAATCTAGCCTCAGAACACTTACTGTGTAACCCTGGGCAAGTCACTTCACCTCTGCCTCAGTTTCCTTATCTATTAAACAAGGATCATAACAATATACCTCTCCAGGTTTGTTGTGAAGACCGAATAAGATAATAATTGTAAAGCATCTGGCACATAGTAAGTATTATATACATGTTAGCTATTAATATTAGCATGTGAAACTGTTAGGTAAACAGGAAAGTAGTCTGACAGAAACTAGGCATAGACTAACAGTCTATAAGATACACCAAGCTATGCTCCAAATGACTACATGTTGGATTGTTTTGGGGGTTTTTTGCAGGGCAATGAGGATTAAGTGACTTGCCCAGGGTCACACAGCTAGTAAGTGTCAAGTGTCTGAGGCTGGATTTGAACTCAGGTCCTCCTGAATCCAGGGTTGGTGCTTTATCCACTGTGACACCAGCTGCCCCCTGAGTATGTGTTTTAAACAGAAAGCATGATATAAGCAAATCAATGGATCACGGAAGAAATTATCTGTCAGATCTATGGATAAGGGTAGAATGTATGACCAAACAAGAAACAGAGAGGTTCACAAGAAGTAAAATGGATTATTTTGATTAGATAAAATTTAAAAGGTTTTAACACCAAACCAACACACCTAAAATTAAAAGAAAAGCAGAAAGCTGGGGGGCGATCTTTGCAGCAGATTTCTCTGATAACGGTCTCATTTCTCAAATATAAAAGGAACTGAGTCAAATTTACAAGAATTAGCGGCATTCCCCAATTGATAAATGGTCAAAGGATTCCAGCAGGCAGTTTTCAGAGGAAGAAATTAAAGCTATCAATAGCCATATGAAAAAAAATGTTTGAAATCACTAATAATTAGGGAAATGCCAATGGAAACAATTCTGAAGTACCACCTCTAGTCACACTTAGACTGACTATGACAAAAGAAGAAAATGACAAATGCTGAAGGGGCTTTGGGAAAACAGATACACTAATGCACTATTGGTAGAGCTGTGAACTAGTCCAACCATTTTGAAAAGCAATTTGGAACCATGCCCAAAAAGCTATTAAACCGTTCATACCCTTTGATCTAGCAATAATGGTAGTAGGTCTGTTTCCCAAAGAAATCAAAGAGGAAAAGGACCCATATGTACAAAAATGTTGATAGCAGCTCTTTTGTGGTGGCAAAGAATTGGAAACCAAGCCCATCCCCTAGGGAATGGTTGGACAAGTTATGGCATATGATTGTGATGGAATGCTACTAGGCTCTAAGAAATGACAAACAGGATGCTTTAAGAAAGAACTGGGAAGACAGATAAACTGATGCAAAGTGAAGTAAGCAGAAACAGGAGAACGATTTGTACAAATGGCAGTAAGATTATAAAAATAATAAACTTTGAAAGACTTAGGAACTGTGATCAACACAACGATCCACCACAATTTCAAAGGATTCATGACAAAACATGCTATCCACCTCCAGAAATAGAACTGATGAACTCAGAGGGCAGATTGAAATATATTTTCTTCTTTCTTTTTTCTTTATAGAAAATTTGCTTTGCATGTCTATACATATCTGTAAAGGTTTTTATTTTGATTGCCTTCTCAATCTGTGGGTAAGGGGGAGGGGAAGAAAAAAATTTGGAATTAAAAACAAAATAAAATATTTTAAAAGTCCATCGGTAGCTTGGGAACCCATGGTTTTGGTTGAATGACAATATCAGAAGTCATGTGGCAAATGATTGAAAAATGAGAGGAGAGGAAGCAGAGACAGCAAGAATGAATAATTTCTTCATGGAATTGGAGTGAGAAAGAGAAAAGAGATACAGGACAATAGCACGAGGGTGTGAGAGGATCCAGTGTAGATTCTTTGAGGAGGGGGGAGATAACATGAGCATGTTGGAAGGCACTGGGAAGAAACAAGTTGGTAAGGAGAGATGATCGAGAAAGCAATCTGCTAGCAAAGACTGGAAAGGCTGCTGGTCTAGGGCAGTGGTGTCAAACTAAAAAGAAACAGATCCCGAAAGACTGCATATTGACACAGAAAACACCAGATCAACACTATCTGTGTCATATCATATTTCCTTTATTTTGCATTTTAATGGCTTCTGGCCTCACATGGAAGTTTTCCATATTTGGCCTGCAGGCCATAAGTTTGACAACTCTGGGAGGTACTGCCACTCTTGGGGCTCCTGTCCCTACCCCCCTGCTGGTGGCAGTCAGTCAGCAGTTGGAGCTGGTGCCGATGAGGAAGGCGGGTCCCCTCCCCACAAGGATTTCCGCTCAGCGATGGCTGGCAGCTTGGGGGACACTGCTCTTCCTGGGGCCCTTGGGCTCAGGGTCCTGAGCTGTCCCATCAGGCGATGGCCTGGCACACACTGCCTCATGTATCTCCCTTGGGTGCCAGCTCACCTGCCCCGACTGCATGATGTGAGGCCATCCCTCATGACTGCACTGTAGCCTTAAGCAGCAGGTTTCACTCAGCAATGGACTTCTTGACAACAGAAACCACAGCAACTTCCGTTGCCCCTGTAACTTGGGTCTCAGAACAGGTGCAGGGGGATTGGCCTGCTGCCAACCTGTGTAGGGGGAGCCACATTTTTAGCAGTATGCCCACAAAGGTAGATATTCTGGGACTGTTTCCAAAGAGGCCAAGTCTTTCTTTCCCTCCTGCTCTCAGAGCTCTGGAGGGTCAGTGGGGAGCAGTCAAGGGCCTTCTAGGCAAGTTTGGGTCTGGCATGGGGCCACCCCCTGCTTCTATCTTATTTCCTTGAGGCAGAGGGAAGCTGCTAGCGCATGACTGAGAACTGAGATGAGGACCCCCCCCCCAGAGCCTCTCGACTGCACTTGTTTTGTTTCCAAAGGAATTTTCCCATGGCCATTTTCTGTTCAAGTGTAATCACCCACTTCTTACAAAGCTACAGAAAGAATGGCTCAGGGTCTCATAGTGAGTGAGTCAGAACTGAGACTGGAACCTTGGTCTGAGCTCCAGTGCAATCCCCTTCTCACTATCCCAGGTAGCCTCTTCAGAGGGCTACAATATCTTCTTTCTTGCACAGGATTTGGGATGTGCTCTGTACCCAGCTTAACAAATGTCTAGTCACATATTCACAAATGCAGGGCTTGCACACAGTAGGTATAGAATAAATCTGTGCCTAATTGAATTGAATCCTCAGTGCTAAGAATGGCCTTGCAGAATAGGCATTTAATAAATGTTTCTTTTTTGTGGGGCAATGAGGGTTAAGTGACTTGCCCAGGGCCACACAGCTGGTAAGTGTCAAGTGTCTTAGGCTGGATTTGAACTCAGGTCCTCCTGAATCCAGGCCCAGTGCTTTATCCACTGAGTCACCTAGCTGCCCCCTTAATAAATGTTTCTTGAAGTGACTTCCCAGGCTTAAGCATGAGCCTTACACACAGTAGGTGCTTGATAAATGTCTGTTGAGATATATTTTATTGTAACCACAGAAGTGAATAAAGGCCTGAAATAGCACATGATAAGTGCTTAATGACTATTTGTAGTTGTCCTCTATCCTTGAGGGGTTCACCCCTTGCCGAACTGCAGCTCTAGAATGTTCCTACCATCTGTCTTCTCCACTCCTGCCGTGCTGCCACTGAATTAAGACAAAGGAAGTCACAAGACTAGGCTGACTGGGACCACTTCACTAAAAACATGGAAGCCCTTCCTGGAGAGTTCTTCTTCATAACTGGCAATACACTGTCCAAATACACTAATGCACTATTGGCGAGGTTCTGGAGAATAATTTGGAACTTTGCATACCTTTGACCCAGAAATACCACTACTAAGTCTGTATCCCAAAGAGATGAAAGGAAAAGGAAAAGGACCTATTTGTACAAAAATATTGATGGCAGCTCTTTTGTGGTTGCAAAGAATTGAGGAGATGCCTATTAATTAGGGAATGGCTGAATAACTTATAGGTATATGATAGTGATGGAATACTATTTGCCATAAGAAATTGTGAAGGGAATGGTTTCAGAAAAACCTTGGAAGACTTATATGAACTGATGCAAAGTGAAGTGAGCAAAACCAGGAGAATGTCATACACATAATATTGTAATGATGATCAACTGTGAAAGACTTCACATCTCTGATCAATGCAATGATATATGACAAATCTGAAGAACTCATGATGAAAACTGCCCTCCACCCCCAGAGAGAGAACTGGCGGACTCTGAGTGCAAATTGAAGCAAATTTCTTTTCACTTTATTTTTCTTGCTTTTTTACAACATGACTAAGTTAGAAACATTTTGCATAACTTTACATGTATAATGGATATCACACTGGTTGTCTTTTCAATGGGTGGGGGGAGGCTGGAGGGAAGGAGAGAATTTGGAACTCATAATTGGAAAAAAAACATAAAATACACCCAACATTCCTAGTTCCAACTCTGTGATTGATTACATTAATGAAGGAGGAAATAAGAGAAAGAAAAGGGAAGGCCATACAATTGTTAGTGGAGTCCATTAGAAATGACTCTTCTGTTATATAAATATACTCACAGTGTCGCAGACCTTACATGATGTAGAAATCCCCTCTTAATTGGTACGTAGGAGTCAAAATAGGAGCCAAAGATCACTGACTTCTGGGTTCACAACTAAATAACTTTCAAGTTGGGAGAGTTGGGGGGCAAGCATGGACTAATACTAACTCCCTTTAATTCAATAAATAATTGAAGTACTTTGCCCTAGGAAGGCAGTAGTTATCATTGAAGGAAAGGAGAAAGAGAAGAGCTTCAGGTCAGGAGCAACCTGCCATGGTATGCCTTTGGGACATTTGTTTCTGGATCAATTGTTTAGACTGGATGAGAGGGAACCTTGTTTTCTAAAATTGATCTATTCTACCCATGCAGCCCTTCCGGGATCAGCAGGATCCAGTACTTAAGGTTAAAAGCAATTAATCATTCTGCACAAGGATCCATTAAGAAGGGCTTTCTGGCGTCCAGTACTGGTCAGGTCTGACTGAGGTCCCTCACTGGAATGGTCCATACCAAGTTATTAATAATTTTTAAAAGTCAAATGCAAGATTGGTAATTTGTGGGTTTGCATTTTCTTCATGCTGAGCAAGGACATAACCAAATAGAATGAAATAGAACCTTTGGTCTTTTGAAATGGATTCTTTTACCAAGTTACTCAAACAAAACAAACCAAGTGGGGAAAAAAGTAGTTCTTGAGACCAGATATTTAAGACAATGAATCCATTCAATTCAATCCAACAAAAATCTAGAAAGTGTTTCCTGTTTGCAAAGCATTTCCCTTGTCTTCCATAGGAAATAGCTGCACTCCAGAAATATACAAAGAGTAAAAGACGGGCAATAACAGGTGGATGTTTCAAGTGCTGCACTTGTACCCAGAAAATATGAAAAGGCTTAGAGCAGCTGTTCCAAGACTGGAGACTGAGCTTGCCTTGAGGGCTGCAGAGTTATCGTAAGGGGATCTTCTCGATAAAAGACTTCACATGGCGATTAAGGAAGCATGCCTTCTGTGGCCTAAATAAATGTCTCTCACATCTATTTTTCAAATCTGTGTCGTTATTTTCCTGATTAATAAATAGAAGTTATTTATAATAATTTAATGAATTATTAGTTTATAGTTTTTTAAAAAGAAATGATGAAGAGGATGACTTCAGAAAAACCAGAGAAGACTTTTATGAACGAAGTGAAGGTGAGCAGAAACAGGATAACATTGTACACAGTAACAGCAACATTATGAAACTGTGCAAGACTTGATAACTCTGAACAGCATAATGCTCCATCAGAATTCTAAAAGTCATGATGAAAAATGTTCTCTACTTGTAGAGAGAGAACTTAGAGGACAGATTGAAGCAGATTTTTCCCTCTCTTTATTTTTCTTGCTTTTCTCCCTACAACATGGCTAATACCAAAATATATTTTACACGACTTCACATGTATAATGCTTGGGGGAGGAGTGGGGGAGGGAAAGAATTTGGAATGGAAAATAAAAATGAAAAAATTTACTTTTTTTTCTTTGTTTTTTGCGGAGCAATGGGGGTTAAGTGACTTGCCCAGGGTCACACAGCTAGTAAGTGTCAAGTGTCTGATGCCAGATTTGAACTCAGGTCCTCCTGAATCCAGGGCTGGTGCTTTATCCACTACGCCACCTAGCTGCCCCAAAAGTTTACCTTTTTTTTGAAGGAACCTCAAAGGAGATTGAGTCCAACAGGGACTTCAGTAGCCTTCCCCTAAGCAACACCCCTGACAAAGGCTCATCCATTCTCCACTTGGAAGCTTCCCTATACGATCAACCAACATCAGGGATGAAAGAGAACCCAGAGGGCATTGAGTCCAACCTATACCTGAGCAGGACAATATCTCCCAAAAGAGGTCATTCAGTCTCTAAGAAGTATGTCCAGCTGGGAATAGGGAAGGGGGAAATGCACACTGTCCAGCTGCTGAGGGATGAGAGAGATTTCTTCCAGGAAAAGAGCAACACTGTGGGGAGGGGCTTATCACTTTCTTCAAGATTCCTCCATCTTGGCCTTGGGGGTGAATGGGAAGCAATGGGCAGAACTTACAGAGAAGGCAACTTTGTCTTCAAGATTGGGCTCAATGCTACTTCCGGGATGCAGAGGTTCTACTAATCGTCATCACATCACATCACAAAAGCTGAGAAAGCTTTTACAGATCAGCGCTATTTTCCAGCAAGAGAAAACTAAAGCTCAGGGAGGGGAAGGAGCCAGTCAGGACCAGAGATCGTAGAACACTTTGGAGATCATTCTCTAGACAATCCACACAGTCAGGAGCTGAGATCCTGGATCTCTGCTCCCATGGGGGAAGTGGGAGTGGGGGGCAGGGAGACACAATAAATAAAATCATGTTTTCCTAGGAGGAGGCACTGGAGTATTAGGCCCCAGGGGCCTCAGCACACATTAAGTCTTGGGCTCTGCCTCTGCCCAGCTTAGACTACGGTGAGATCCTCTGGAGGAAAGAAGGTACATAAAGCCAGCAGGGTAAGGGACTGGGTAGGAGACAACAGAAGTGTTCTAATGGCCATAGGAGCGCACATCCATTCACACCCAGGCCCACAGCTAGTCTGTCCTCCGGAGCTCATGTATATATATGTGTATATGTGTGTGTATGTATATATGTATATCATGTATACAAAATAAAATTTAAATAAATAAGTAAATAAAAGTATACTTCAATCTGCACTCAGAATTTATCAGTTCTTACTCTAGAAGTGGATAGCATTTTTTTTTTGCGGGGCAATGAGGGTTAAGTGACTTGCCCAGGGCCACACAGCTAGTAAGTGTCAAGTGTCTTAGGCTGGATTTGAACTCAGGTACTCCTGAATCCAGGGCCGGTGCTTTACCCACTGCACCACCTAGCCGCCCCAGTGGATAGCATTTTTAATCATGGGTCTTTTGGAATTGTCTTGGAGCATTGTATTGCTGAGGATGGCTGTCATGCATAGTTCATCATTGTACAATATTACTTTTACTGTGTTCTCCTTATTCTGCTTACTTCACTTTGCATCAGTTCATGTAAGTCTTTCCAGGTTTTTCTAAAATCCACCTGCTCATCATTTCTTATAGCACAATACTATTCCATGATATTCATATACCACATCTTGTTCAGCCATTCCCCAATTGATGGATATCAATTCAATTTCCAATTTTTTGCTACCACAAAAAGAGTTGCTATGAATGTTTTTGTACAAATTGGGCTGTTTCCCTTTCTTTGATCTATCTAGTTAGTAGTGGTATTCCTGGGTCAAAGGGATAGTTCTATAATTTTATGCCCTTTGGATGTAGTTCCAAATTGTTCTTCAGAATGGTTGGACCAGTTCACAACTCCATCATCAATGCTCCCAATTTTTCTACAACCCCACCAGCATTTGTCATTTGCTTTTTCTGTCATGTTAAGCCAATCTGATGGGTGTGAGGTGGTATCCCAGAGTTGCTTTAATTTGCATTTTTCTAATTAATGGTAATTTAGAGTATTTTTCATGTTTTTCATTGACAGTTTTAATTTCTTCTGAAAATTGCCTGTTTAGATCCTTTACCATTTATCAATGGGTGAATGGCTCAGATTTTTATATATTTGAGAAATAAGGCCTTTATCAGAAAAACTTGCTGTAAAAATTTTCCCAGTTGCCTGTTTTCCTTCTCATTTTGGCTGCATAAGTTTTGTTTGTGACTTAATCTGCTTGAACACAATCCTTTTCTGACTGGATTTCTTCATACTCAAGCCTCACCCCTTCCATTTGTTACTCTTTTACGTAGTTTTGGAGTTTTGCTTAACTTATTAGTTCCTTCTTCTTTCTTCCTTTTAACTAATTATTTAATTCTTCTTTTTTTCTTCCTGTCAGTTAAATAGTTAAGTAAAATCCCCATCCTCTCCTCTGCTTCCATTCAGTTTTAATTTCTCCCACTAGGTCTATTCTGATAATTGTTGGGGGTTTTTTTAATTCCATGTAGTTTGGGAAAGAGAATAAATGAGTATTGAAGATGACAATATCAAAATGTCGTTCTTAAGCTTTCACACCTCAGGCAATTGTGGGTCATGGTTCTCTGGGTATAATGATACTCTGATTCTAGTAGAGTTTCTGTGGGGGATTTTCAAGGATAACTTCAGGTTAGTATTTGTAGTCCACAGATTTCTCTCTGAGGTTTTAAAGGATAGTGAGCTTCTAGGTAATAATTCTAAACTTCAAATAGTAAATTTCTAGGTATCCAGTAGGTACTCAAAAAATTTTTTTGGTGAGGCAATTGGGGCTAAGTGACTTGCCTAGGGTCACACAGCTAGTAAGTGTTAAGTGTCTGAGGCCGGATTTGAACTCAGGTCCTCCCGACTCCAGGGCCGGTGCTCTATCCACTGCACCACCCAGCCGCCCCAAGGTGCTCAATTCTTGCATCAGATGGTGCTATATTGCCCAGTTTGAGGTACTTTGTTGCATGATAAGTTTGGATTATTTAGTACAGACGATGGTGATGGCCTTCATGACTTAGCCCTTTGCTTCGCTCTGTTGATTGACTGTTGCTTGCACTCATGCTGACATCAACCACCTTTTGATGTCACCCCGATTCCTTGGACCTTTGTGGCTTTGTGGGTTTTATCCAGAACTAAACCCCTGTCACTTATGTTCATCAAATCCAGTGGCATATACCTGGTGTGGGCCTTTACTTTTGCTTTGGGAGATGAGTTCTGTTTGTTTCTGAAGTATTTCTGCAAAGGGTTAACCAGTTCAGTGTGTGACCTGAGAAGTCTATCCATCTGCTTTCTCCTTTTTACAGGGAAGTGTTAATCTCTATGTAACTGCCTCAAGGTAATGAGTCCTATGTTTTGTTAACATGATGAAATCATCCTTGTTATCATTTTGTTCTCTTCTTTTTCAGATAGAAAGAATCCTGGGACAAGTCACTCCCCTGTTATTACTCACTCTTTTATATTGAATACTCTAGAGACTGTGGTCCAGGCTTTTTCTAGGTGGTTCAAAGTGCTCCCTTGGCTTCAAATAGTGCCAGTAGCTGACAGAGCCACACGACCACCCCCCTCCTTCTCCTGTTCCTACACTATTCTGCTCTCCTCTGCTATACACCTCTGTATTTCAAAAGCTTTTCACTACATATAGCTTAGCGCTTATGGGTACTGAGGATATGACTGGGAGATTATGGATAACAGTTCAGTCTGTGATAATAGCCCAGTTCCATGGTGAAAACTATCTTTACATGTAACTGGAAAATAATAAAATACTTTTATGATAAAACTCCAGTTCCAGTACAATTTATTAACTGACTTCTCCAAGATATTTTAAAGTCTATATTTATAGAATATCTATCAGTCTACAAAAGGTAGTCAGCTTCTGACCACCAGGTTATTTTTTTGCTAGGTATTCAGCAGGTGCTAAATGTTTACAGTTGTCAGTGTGATATGTTGCCCAATTCCCATATCCTTCCACAATCAGCATCAATTATTAAATCTGGGCTCCTTAGGATAATCTGGTGTTGATGAACTGGTCCCAATTTGCTACTATAAATCCCTCCATTTCCACAAACAATCTTCATGATTCAGGTCTTTGTTGGCATATTGTTTGGCTAAGCTCACACAGATGGCACCTTTCAAGGCAGTCAGTGTTTATGGAGCATCTACTACCTGCCACGTGTCAGGCACTGTGCTAAGCCCAGGGAATGCCAATTATGCAAGAGGCAGCTCCCTGGCCAGCATTCTCCTGGTTCAGGTTGTAAAGAATTGTGATTTGAGGTTTTTATGACCCCATCTTTTGGCTAGAATTAAAAAAACCCTGGCACGCACACTGGCCAGGGCTCAGGTGCTGTACCTCTGCACAGGCTCGGTGCTCCACCCACTAGCTGTCCGTTGCCATGGCGCTGGGAGCTCATGGGCTTGACAAAATTATAATGACAGGAAGCCCAGTGAGGGCAGTCATGTGACTGTCAGTCAAGGCTGCCAGCCAATTAGCTTGGAGCTGTGTATGGGCAGCCCGGGTGTTGCTGGTAAGGAGAAGGGAGGAGATTTGCCATTCTGGCGTTTGAGCTGGAAAGAGTCAGGATGCAGCTGTATGCTCTGCTGAGCCCCGGGCAGTGGTGTGATTCAGGTCATATTATTTTCCTTTCCCCATTCCCTTTTTCCCCTTTTCCTTAATTCTACTAACCTTACTTGTGTTTTTACGTTTGTTCTTGTTAATAAACCCTGTTCTGTTTTTGAAAGAGGCTGTTAATCTCCTTCCTTGCCCCAGTATTGTAGCAAGCCACCTAACTAACACTCCCCAATTAAAATTTGGCCCCTACAAGGTTCACTGGTTTATCTGGCCATAACATAGCAAGGATGCAATGGCCTTGGGCTGCTCTCATCATCAGGGAAGCATATGGTAAAGGACATGGTGCCTCGTATGGTCTTTAGAAATGCA
>NC_057867.1:1067911-1136269 GCF_019393635.1 Dromiciops gliroides | reverse complement strand
CACATTCCTTTCAGACACTGCCCCCCATTCCTGTCAGAAACCACCTTTTCCTGTCAGGAAAGGCCTTTTCCTATCAGATTTTGCCCCTAATTCTTGTCAGAAATAGTCTTTTCCTGTCAAGAATGGCTTTTTCCTCTCAGATATTGCCTTACCCCATTCCTATCACATATTGCCCCCCTCCACTTCTCTCAGAAATTGATTTTTTCCTAAATAAATTGATAGCTAGATAAATAAATAAATGAAAGTGAATGAATTTTTTAAAATTTTAAAAAAGAAATGTCTTTTTTTCTTTCAGACACTGCCCCCCCATTCCTGCAGGAATGGTCTTTTCCTATATCAGTTTTTGCCCCTAATTCTTGTCAGAAATAACCTTTTCCTGTCAAATATTGCCCCACCCTATTCTTATCACGTACTGTCCCCATTCCTCTTAGGAAAGGCCTTTTCCTATCAGCTTTTGCCCCCTAATTCTGGTCAGAAACCACCTTTTCCTGTCAGGAAAGGCCTTTTCCTATCAGATTTTGCCCCTAATTCTTGTCAGAAATGACCTTTTCCTGCCAGAATAGCTTTTTCCTGTCAGATATTGCCCCACCCTATTCTTATCACATATTGTCCCCATTCCTCTTAGGAAAGACCTTTTCCTATCAGATTTTGCCCCTAATTCTGGTCAGAAATGACCTTTTCCTGTCAGGAATGGCTTTTTCCTGTGAGACATTGCTCTAACCCATTCCTAGCCTATATTGCCCCTGACCATTTCTCTCAGAAATGGCTTTTTATAAAAATAAATAATTTTTTTTAATTTAGAAAAAAGAGATGTCTTTTTTCTGTCAGACACTGCCCCCCATTCCTGTCAGAAACCACCTTTTCCTGTCAGGAAAGGCCTTTTCCTATCAGATTTTGCCCCTAATTCTTGTCAGAAATAGTCTTTTCCTGTCAAGAATGGATTTTTCCTCTCAGATATTGCCTCACCCCATTCCTATCACATATTGCCCCCCCACTTCTCCCAGAAATTGATTTTTCCTAAATAGATAGCTAGATAAATAAATGAAAGTGAATGAATTTTTTAAATTTTTAAAAAAGAAATGTCTTTTTTTCTTTCAGATACTGCCCCCCCCATTCCTGCAGGAAAGGCCTTTTCCTATCAGATTTTGCCCTCAATTCTTGTCAGAAATAACCTTTTCCTGTCAAATATTGCCCCACCCTATTCTTATCACGTACTGTCCCCATTCCTCTTAGGAAACGCCTTTTCCTATCAGCTTTTGCCCCCTAATTCTGGTCAGAAACCACCTTTTCCTGTCAGGAAAGGCCTTTTCCTATCAGCTTTTGTCCCTAATTCTTGTCAGAAACGACCTTTTCCTGCCAGAATGGCTTTTTCCTCTCAGATATTGCCTCACCCCATTCCTATCACATATTGCCCCCCCCACTTCTCTCAGAAATTGATTTTTTCCTACATAAATTAATAGATAGCTAGATAAATAAGAATGAATTAATTGTTAAAAATTTTTAAAAAGAAATATCTTTTTTTCTGTCAGACATTGCCCCCCCACATTCCTTTCAGACACTGCCCCCCATTCCTGCAGGAATGGTCTTTTCCTATCAGACTTTGCCCCTAATTCTTGTCAGAAATAACCTTTTCCTGTCAAATATTGCCCCACCCTATTTTTATCACATATTACCCCCATTCCTCTTAGGAAAGGCCTTTTCCTATCAGATTTTGCCCCCTAATTCCTGTCAGAATTGACCTTCTCCTGTCAGGAATGGCTTTTTCCTGTCAGATATTGCCCCACCCCATTCCTATCACATATTGCCCCCCACCATTTCTCTCAGAAATGCTTTTTTTCTTTTTTTCTTTTTTGTGAGGCAATTGGGGTTAAGTGACCCGCCCAGAGTCACACAGCTAGTAAGTGTGAAGGGTTCGAGGCCGGATTTGAACTCAGGTACTCCTGAATCCAGGGCCGGTGCTTTATCCACTGCGCCATCCAGCTGCCCCAATGCTTTTTTTCTTAAATAAATTAATAAAAATTTTTTAAAAGACATGGCTTGGGGGCGGCTAGGTGGTGCAGTGGATAAAGAACCAGCCCTGGATTCAGGAGTACCTGAGTTCAAATCCAGCCTCAGACACTTAACACTTACTAGCTGTATGGCCCTGGGCAAGTCACTAAAAAAAAAAAAAAAGAGATGTCTTTTTCTTGTCAGACATTGCCCCCCACATTCCTTTCAGAAACCACCTTTTCCTATCAGATTTTGCCCCCAATTCTTGTCAGAAATAACCTTTTCCTGTCAAATATTGCCCCACCCTATTCTTATCACATATTGCCCCCATTCCTCTTAGGAAAGGCCTTTTCCTATCAGATTTTGCCCCCTAATTCTGGTCAGAAACCACCTTTTCCTGTCAGGAAAGGCCTTTTCCTATCAGATTTTGTCCCTAATTCTTGTCAGAAATGACCTTTTCCTGTCAGGAATGGCTTTTTCCTGTGAGACATTGCTCTAACACATTCCTCGCCTATATTGCCCCTGACCATTTCTCTCAGAAATGGCTTTTTATAAAAATAAATATATTTTTTTTAATTTAGAAAAAAGAGATGTCTTTTTTCTGTCAGACATTGCCCCCCATCTCACATTCCTTTCAGACACTGCCCCCCATTCCTGTCAGAAACCACCTTTTCCTGTCAGGAAAGGCCTTTTCCTATCAGATTTTGCCCCTAATTCTTGTCAGAAATAGTCTTTTCCTGTCAAGAATGGCTTTTTCCTCTCAGATATTGCCTTACCCCATTCCTATCACATATTGCCCCCCCCACTTCTCTCAGAAATTGATTTTTTCCTAAATAAATTGATAGCTAGATAAATAAATAAATAAATGAAAGTGAATGAATTTTTTAAAATTTTAAAAAAGAAATGTCTTTTTTTCTTTCAGACACTGCCCCCCCATTCCTGCAGGAATGGTCTTTTCCTATATCAGTTTTTGCCCCTAATTCTTGTCAGAAATAACCTTTTCCTGTCAAATACTGCCCCACCCTCTTAGGAAAGGCCTTTTCTTATCAGCTTTTGCCCCCTAATTCTGGTCAGAAACCACCTTTTCCTGTCAGGAAAGGCCTTTTCCTATCAGATTTTGCCCCTAATTCTTGTCAGAAATGACCTTTTCCTGCCAGAATGGCTTTATCTTGTCAGATATTGCCTCACCCCATTCCTATCACATATTGCTCTCCACCATTTCTCTCAGAAATGCTTTTTTTCTTAAATAAATTAATAAAATATTTTAAAAGAAATGGCTTTTTCCTGTGAGACATTGCTCCAACCCATTCCTATCCCATATTGCCCCCCACCATTTCTCTCAGAAACAGGTTTTTTTTTTCTTAAAAAAAATTTAATTTAAAAAAGAGATGTCTTTTTCTTGTCAGACATTGCTCCCCACATTCCTTTCAGAAACCACCTTTTCCTGTCAGGAAAGGCCTTTTCCTATCAGATTTTTGCCCCTATTTCTTGACAGAAATGACCTTTTACTGCCAGAATGGCTTTTTCCTTTCAAATATTGCCCCATCCCATTTCTCTCAGAAATGCTTTTTTTTTAATTAATAATTTTTTTTAAATTTAAAAAAAGAAATGGCTTTTTTCTGTGAGACATTGCTCCAACCCATTCCTATCCCATATTGCCCCCCACCATTTCTCTCAGAAATGGCTTTTATTCTAAAAAAATAATGTTTTTTAAATTTAAAAACAAAAAAAACAAATTTAAAAAAGAGATGTCTTTTTCTTGTTATACATTGCCCCCCCCCCCCCATTCCTTTCAGACACTGCCCTCCATTCCTGTCAGAAACCACCTTTTCCTGTCAGGAAAGGTTTTTCCTATCAGATTTTGCTCCTAATTCTAGTCAGAAATGACTTTTTCCTGTCAGGAATGGCTTTTTCCTGTCAGATATTGCCTCACCCCATTCCTATCATATATTGCCCCCCCACTTCTCTCAGAAATTGATTTTTCCTAAATAAATTAATAGATAGCTAGATAAATAAATAAGAGTGAATGAATTTTTAAAAATTTTTAAAAAGAAATGTCTTTTTTTCTGTCAGACATTGCCCCCCCCACATTCCTTTCAGACACTGCCCCTCCCCCATTCCTGCAGGAATGGTCTTTTCCTATCAGATTTTGCTCCTAATTCTTGTCAGAAATAACCTTTTCCTGTCAAATATTGCCCCACCCTATTCTTATCACATATTGCCCCCATTCCTCTCTGGAAAGGCCTTTTCCTATCAGATTTTGCTCCTAATTCTAGTCAGAAATGACCTTTTCCTGTCAGGAATGGCTTTTACCTGTCAGATATTGCCTCACCCCATTTCTATCACATATTGCCCCCCCATTCCTCTCAGAAATGCCTTTCTTTCTTAAATAAATGAATAAATTTTTAAAATTTTAAAAAAGAAATAGCTTTTCCTGTGAGACATTGCTCCAACCCATTCCTATCCCATATTGCCCCCACCATTTCTCTCAGAAATGGCCGTTTTTTTTCTAAAAAAGAAAAAAATAAATTTTTTTAAATTTAAAAAAAGCGTTGTCTTTTTTCTGTCAGACATTGCCCCCCATGTCACATTCCTTTCAGACTCTGCCCCCAATTCCTGTCAGAAACCACCTTTTCCTGTCAGGAAAGGCCTTTTCGTATCAGATTTTGCTCCTAATTCTAGTCAGAAATGACCTTTTCCTGTCAGATATTGCCTCACCCCATTCCTATCACATATTGCCCCCCCCCCCGCCAATTTCTCTCAAAAATTGATTTTTTCCCTAAATAAATTAATAGATAGATAGCTTGATAAATAAATGAAAGAGTGAATGAATTTTTTAAAATTTTAAAAAAGAAATGTCTTTTTTTCTGTCAGACATTGCCCCCCACATTCCTTTCAGACACTGCCCCCCCCCATTCCTGTCAGAAACCAACTTTTCCTGTCAGGAAAGGCCTTTTCCTATCAGATTTTGCCACTAATTTTTGGCACAAATGACCTTTTCCTGTCAAGAATGGCTTTTTCCTGTCAAATATTGCCTCACCCTATTCCTATCCCATATTGCGCCCCCATTTCTCTCAGAAATGGCTTTTTTTCTTATAAATGAATAAATTTTTAAAAAATGTTTAAAGAAATGGCTGTTTTTCCTGTCAGACATTGCCCCTCCCCACATTCCTTTCAGACAGTGCCCCCCATTCCTGTCAGAAACCACCTTTTCCTGTCAGGAAAGGCCTTTTCCTATCAGATTTTACCCCTAATTATTGTCAGAAATGACCTTTTCCTGTCAAGAATGGCTTTTTCCTGTCAAATATTGCCCCACCCTATTCTTATCACATATTGCCCCCATTCCTCTTAGGAAAGGCCTTTTCCTATTAGATTTTGCCCCTAATTCTTGTCACAAACCACCTTTTCCTGTCAGATATTTGCCCCACCCTATTCTTATCCCATATTGCTCCCCGCCCATTTCTCTCAGAAATGGCTTGTCTTCTTATAAATGAATAAATTTAAAAAAATTTTTTTAAGAAATGGCTTTTTTTCCTGTCAGACATTGCCCCTCCCCACATTCTTTTCAGACAGTGCCCCCCATTCCTGTCAGAAACCACCTTTTCCTGTCAGGAAAGGCCTTTCCTTATCAGATTTTGCCACTAATTTTTGTCAGAAATGACCTTTTCCTATCAAGAATGGCTTTTTCCTGTCAAATATTGCCCCACCCTATTCTTATCACATATTACCCCTATTCCTCTTAGGAAAGGCCTTTTCCTATTAGATTTTGCCCTTAATTCTTGTCACAAACCACTTTTTCCTGTCAGATATTTGCCCCACCCTATTCCTATCCCATATTGCTCCCCCCCCATTTCTCTCAGGAATGGCTTTTCTTATTATAAATGAATAAATTAAAAAAAATTTTTAAAGAAATGGCTTTTTTTCCTGTCAGACATTGCCCCTCCCCATATTCCTTTCAGACAGTGCCCCCCATTCCTGTCAGAAACCACCTTTTCCTGTCAGGAAAGGCCTTTTCCTATCAGATTTTACCCCTAATTATTGTCAGAAATGACCTTTTCTTGTCAGGAATGGCTTTTTCCTGTCAGATAGTGCCCCCAATTTCTATCAGAAATGGCCTTTTCCTGTCAGGAAGGGCTTTTTCCTGTCAAATATTGCCCCACCTCATTTCTCTCAGAAATGTCTTTTTTTTCTAATAAATAAATATATATATATTTTTAAATGCCTTTTTCCTTTCAGACATTGCCCCCTCTCCCCCCATTTCTATCAGAAACCACCTTTTCCTGTCAGTAATGGCCTTTTCCTCTCAGATATTGCCCCACCCTTTTTCTATCACATTTTGCCTCCCCCTCCCCATTTCTCTCAGAAACTGCTTTTTTTCTAAAAAAAAAATTAAAATTAAAAAGAATTTTAAGAAGAGACAGCTTTTTTCTGTCAGACATTGCCCCCCACCCCCCTATCAGAAACCACCTTTTCCTGTCAAGAATGGCCTTTTCCAGTCAAATATTGCCCCACCCCATTCGTGTCAGAAACAGAACTTTTTCTTACAGAACGGGCCTTTTTGGGCCAGCCAGGTGGCTCAGTGGATAAAGCACCAGCCCTGGATTCAGGAGGACCTGAGTTCAAATCTAGCCTCAGACACTTGATGCTTACTAGCTGTGTGACCCTGGGGAAGTTACTTAACTCTCATTGCCCCGCAAAACAAACCCAAAACGTCCCCAAGAAAACCAGAAATGGCCTTTTCCTGTCAGATATTGGGCCCCGGCCCCCAATTCCTATCAGATATTGCCCCTCTTCCCCTTAGGAATGACCTCTTCCTGTCATATATTGCTCCCCATTCCTGTCAGTTTTCGCCCCCCCCCGCATTCCTGTCAGATATCGCCCCCCATCTTTTTCAGGTATCACCCCCATTCCTGTCCCAGCTTCCTCCCCCTCCTCCCCTTTCTCTGTCCCGGGGCTCCCTCTTCCTAGGCCCCCCCGGCGCGCTGGGCCGGCCGTTCTCAGGGTCGCGCTGGGCGCGCGCCCGAGTCACAAGGTCCCCGCCCTGCCCCGCCCGCGGCCTCGCCACGAGGCGCTCCCCCCCCTCCCCGCAGGTCTTGGTCAGCAGAGCCTTTTCCGGCCTGCGCGTCCCCGCCCCGGCCAGGCTGCGGTCCGGCCGCGCGCTCCCGCCCTCGTGCCCGCGCCCCGGCTCGGGGCGGGCTCGCCGGCCGGCCCACTCCACTTCACCTTTTAAATTTTCCGCCATCTTCCCCCCCCTGAGCGCTAAGGACATTGGCGAGGGAAGCCCCGAGCCGCGCGAGAACAGCGCGCGGGCGGGGCCTGGGCGGGGCCGGGGGTGGGGCCGGGGGTGGGGCCGCGGCGGCGGCGTCCCTGGCGGCGGCCCTGACAGTGGCCCTGGCGGCGGCCCTGACGGCGGCCCTGACGGCGGCCCTGACAGCGGCCCTGACGGCGGCCCTGACAGCGGCGGCTGCGGTAGCGTCCCGGCCCGGGCGGCCGGGCAGCCAGCCAGAGAGGGAGGGATGACTGAGCTGAGCTGCCGGGTTCTGCACCGGGAACGCGGCTAAGAACGCTATGGGGGCGGGGACAATGGCGGGGCCATCAGCCGTTGGCTGGCCGCCGGGGCCAGTAGCCAATTCGCAACTGGCCCCGCCGATTGGCGGAAAAAGGCCGGTTCTTTCTCCAATAGCCAGCCGCCTCCGGCCCTACGCTCCGCCCTCTCCCTCCCCCTCCGTACCGGGGACGGGGGAGGAGGCAGCGGGGGCGGCAGGGTTAGAGTCAGAACCTTGCCTCGCGACTGCCTCATTTGCATCTCCCCCGCTCCCGCCCAATCAGTGGGCTGCGCCTCCGGCTCTTGTCGTCTTTCTCCGCCCCTCTCCCCGCCCCTCTCCCCGCCTTGGCCTCCCAGACTTGTTGCCTCTCAATCTTTTTCCAGAATTCTGCAGGCCAGCCTAACTGTAGTTCCTCCCCCACCCGAGCTCCACGCCTTATCTCCGTGCCTTTGCTTGCGCTGTGACCCATGCCCGGAGTGTTCTTCCTCCTAGAATCCCTCATTTTCTGAGCTCTGCGCAGCTTTGAAGACCACTTCCTCCTTACAGACCCTTGTGGGTGACGACTTGTCCCACAACCCCTGTCACCTAGATCTTTGAGAGCAGGGCCTCTGGGGCTTGGGTTACGTTACCGTTTGGGTCCCCAGCAGGCTACGTTCAGCCTGGCACTGGGTGGAGGCTTCAGAGAGGCTGTTTCATTTCTTTTCTTTTTTTTTTTAGTGAGGCACTTGGGGTTAAGTGACTTGCCCAGGGTCACACAGCTAGTAAGTGTTAAGTGTCTGAGGTCGGATTTGAACTCAGGTACTCTTGACTCCAGGGCCGGTGCTCAATCCACTGTGCCACCTAGATTCCCCGAGAGGCTGTTTCTTAAACGCTAACTCTTCTCCCTGTGGACATGGAGGGAAGGGAAGGGGAAAACTCACACTGCAAGCTTCCTCACCTAGTGTCCTGGGAGGTGGTGAGGGCGTTACAGTGCCCTAAAGCATTCTAATGGTATAACTACAATTTCAATTTCTTTTTTTTCCCCTCACAAGCACAGTAGCTCCCAGACGACAAATTATTCAGTCATTCCCCTGTCAGTGGAGAGCCCCTCAGTTTCCAGCTCTCTGTACTACAGAGTTTCTGTCAATATTTTTATACCAGGGCTTTTCCCTGATCTCTCTGGGGTCTTAGGCCTAGTTCTGCTGGCACCTAAACTTTTCCTAAGGAAAGACACATTCAGTACTCTGCTAGGAACCCAACAAAAATGCTGCAAAATGTCTAAGGTGAACCGCAGGAGGCCTGGAAGGCAGCTCAGTTACTCCATGGATGGAACACCCAACTGCACTTGGGAAGACCTGAGTTCAAATCCAGCCTCAGACACTTCCTAGCTGTGTGTCCCTGGGTAAGTCACTGGATCTCCATCCCCCTTAGTTTACTCACTTGTAAAAATGGGTGTAATAATAATACCCACCGGGGCAGCTAGGTAGCACAGTGGATAAAGCACTGGTCTTGGATTCAGGAAGACCCAAGTTCAAATCCAGCCTCAGACACTTGACACTTACTAGTTGTGTGACCCTGGGCAAGTCACTTAACCCTCATTGCTCCACCAAAAAAAAAAATCATCTCAGGGTCCTGCAATATGCAGAAGAGCTGCAAATCTCTAAGACCTAACTGACTTGTGCTGCCACAGACCCATTTTCCTTGCTCTCTATTCTCCATAAGACTGTGTTCTGGGGCAGCTAGGTGGCGCAGTAGATAGAGCACTGGCCCTGGATTCAGGAGGACCTGAGTTCAAATCCAGCCTCGGACACTTGATGCTCACTAGCTGTGTGACCCTGGGCAAGTCACTTAACCCCAATTGCCTCACTCAAAAAAAAAATAATGATGATGATGATGATAATGATAATGATAATGATAATAATAATACCCACCTCCAAGAGTTATTGTGAAGGTCCAATTAAATAATATTTGTACAGCACTTGGTACAGGGCCTGGCATTTAGCAGGCACCTAATAAGTGTTTGCTCCTTCCCTCCTCTTCCCCATTTCTCAAACCTAATTAAGCCTAGTTGGCTAATTGATATCAAGTAACAGTCATTGGGGCAAACATACCAATGGGGCAATACTAGAACTCCCCCCACACACACTCAGTGGTTCCCCCTTATCCTGAGGAGAGAATTGAGCACCTTCTGGGTTCTTAGACTGCCAATGAAAATGAGGATTGGGGTTAGTGAGGCCTAGAGCCCCCTGATTGAATGTGGTCCAAAAACAGGCACAGTCCGCCATCAGGGGAAGGCCCAAGTTTCTCTTTGGCCCTGGGAGTCTAGCCCCAAACCCATTGATTTCCTTTCCACTGCCAATCACTAACTTCTTTTGGCAGTTTCAGTGTGACATGGGGTTTAGGATAACCAGATAACAGGACAGACATATGGAGGAGTCTAGGGACTATTAAAGTTTAGCTTGGCCAACTAAATATCAGGAGGGACACACCTAAGAAGTAAGGGGAGGGGCAGCTAGATGGCGCAGTGGATAGAATGCTGGCCCTGGAGTCAGGAGTACCTGAGTTCAAATCTGGCCTCAGACACTTAACACTTACTAGCTGTGTGACCCTGGGCAAGTCACTTAACCCCAACTGCCTCACTAAAACAAAACAAAAAAAAAAAAAAAAAAAAGAAGTAAGGGGAGATAACATTCTATAGCAGGAAAGTCAATTAGGTGTGGCTACTACCTGACCAGAGCTAGGAGACAGAGATAACCCCAGAGGTCAGGACTGTCATTCCAAAAGAAAATCCCCCTGACTCTCAGGAATCTTCCCCCCCCCCCCAAAAAAAGGAACTTTCCATTTTCAGGTGGTCACCCCATATATCCTCTATTAAAAAAAAAAGCTTTTGCCTTCCTCCTGTTCTGGGAGGAGAATGTTTGAGTCCTCACCAGGGATAAAGTCTTTGACTTACCCCTCAGTCACTTTCTCTAGCACCAAATAAAAGACCATTTTAATTTTAATAGGACTGTGTGCAAGAGTGTAATTCTTTTTTTCATTTTTTTTTGGTGGGGCAATGAGGGTTAGGTGACTTGCCCAGGGTCACATAGCTAGTAAGTGTCAAGTGCCTGAGCCGGATTTGAACTCAGGTCCTCCTGAATCCAGGGCGGTGCTTTATCCACTGTGTCACCTACCTGCCTCCCCTATCACCTTTTTCCCTGTGACAAATTTTCCCCATTGACAAGTGGATTCAACTCCAAGGGTTATTAAGTGTAGAAGCGCTATCCAGGTGTAAGACTGCACACTCCAAGTGGTTGCCAGATCTGACCTCTATGGACAACTTCCTTAGGAACATCTAGGTGAAGTCTGGGCCAAGGGACAGCTTTCTTTTCTTACCTTTTCCTTTAACTTCAAACTAATTTTGCTTTATTTTCTTTTGAATTTTTGTTTTTAGTTCTAAATTCTCTCTCCCTCCACCCCCTCCCTCATCCACTGAGAATGCAAGTAATAAATAATATACCCATTACACATATGAAGTCATACAAAACATATGTCCACATCAGCCATGTTGCTAAAACCATACCAAAGCAGCGCCTACAGGAGCCAGAACCAAAGATGGACGTCTCTCAGACTCCCATTGTTCTTTTGGACTTGAGGTTGCTCATGGCATTGTCCAGAGTCCTAAAGTCTTTCAAAGTTCCTCTGAAACTACTGGTCTCAAGATTTCTTATAGCACAATAATTTTCCATTCTGTTCCTTTAGCCTCATCTATTTAACCATTCCCCATTAGTTTCCAATCTTGGGCTACCACAAAAAAAGTGAATATAGATATTCATATGTTTTTAATATGCATTCAATATATACTTATTTTTACTGTAAACTATTAATTGTGAATGTTAAATTATGCATAATTATAATTATTAAATTATAGTTAAATTAATATAACCTCTTTACTCAATTTTTTTTTTTTGGTGAGGCAATTGGGGTTAAGTGACTTGCCCAGGGTCACACAGCTAGTAAGTGGCAAGTGTCTGAGATCATATTTGAACTCAGGTCCTTCTGAATCCAGGTCTGGTGCTCTATCCACTGCACCACCTAGCTGCCCCTAGACCTCTTTTCTTTTTGCAGGGCAATGAGGGTTAAGTGACTTTCCCAGGGTCACACAGTAAGTGTCAAGTGTCTGAGATCAAATTTGAACTCAGGTCCTTCTGAATCCAGGGCTGGTGCTCTATCTACTGCGCCACCTAGCTGCCCTCTTTTTACTCTCTCTCTCTCACACACACACACACACACACACACACACACACACATATTTACACATTTGAAATATACTTGTACATTTCTCTCTTTCTTTGATCTTGTTTAAGGTATAGACTTAGTAGTGATGTTGAAGGTTCAAAGGGCTCACACAGTTTAGTGCCTTTTTGGGTAGCCATCCCAATACCCTCCAATTCCCATGATCTACTCAGTTCCATAGCCAAGAATGATTCTAGAGGACTGATAGAGGCTGTGCAGCAGGGATCTAGAAAGGAGTGGATTAAGACAGACATTTGTGGACAAGGGACATAAAAAGGAGGTGGGGGAGCAGAGACATGAGTCTGGCTTTTCTTTGGGGGGAGAAGGGAGGAAGTTGAGTGGGAGAGAAAACATTTGAGTATTTGTGCATTACTCCTTAGACTCTCCTAGTTTAAATTCCAGATCTGGGCATCACAAGAGTTTGAGACTGAGCTATATGACCCCATGGGGAAGCAGCCTTGATGTCTTCCCAGTTAAGACTCCGTATGCATCTCTAGGTACCTTTTTACATTAACATTGAAGCTCCTGTAGGGCTGACACTGGCTTTAAAAAATTATGCTTCAGGGCAGCTAGGTGGCTCAGTGGATAGAGCACCGGCCCTGGAGTCAGGAGGACCTGAGTCCAAATCCGGCCTCAGACACTTAGCTGTGTGACCCTGGGCAAGTCACTTAACCTCAATTGCCTCACTAAAATAAAAATAAAAATAAAATTATGCTTCATGATTTATTTTTTAATTTAAGTGATTTTTTCCAATTAGCAAAAAGAAAGAAAAGCTAAGCCCTTGTTAATGGATTGGTTAATCCATGTCATCAGGCCAACAGATTCCCCAAATGCCCAGTGCCTCGCTAGCGTCCCCCATCATCTTCTTTCTTTAAAAAGAAATATTTTATTTTTCCCCAATTACAAGTAAAAACAATTTTTACCATCCATTTTATTTTTATTTTTATTTATTTATTTTTTTTTTATTGAGGCGATTGGGGTTAAGTGACTTGCCCAGGGTCACACAGCTAGTTAAGTGTTAAGTGTCTGAGGCCGGATTTGAACTCAGGTACTCCTGATTCCAGGGCCGGTGCTCTATCCACTGCGCCATCTAGCTGCCCCTTTACCATCCATTTTAAAAACTTTGAGTTCCAAATTCTCTCCCTTTCTCTGCTCCCGCCCCCCCCCATCTTGAGAAGGCAAGCAATTTTATATAGGTTATAAAGGGTGGGCCAAAAGTCACGATGTTTTACTATCAGCATTCTTAGGTCTTTTTTTCAAAGTTTGTTTTCACAAGGTACACAAACATTTGGGCTCTTTTTGTAATAACCAGACATTGCTCATCAGTTGGGAGACTGGTCAACAAATTACATATGGTTCCTAGGCCTAGTAGCCTGCCTTGAGATTCCAAGGAATGGCTGCAGAGGGAAGGGAGTAGAACAGGTTATATAAGGAAAGAAAAGAGAAAACCAGCTTGGAAAGACCTTGGAACTCTGGGCAATGTGTCCATGCCCACCAAAGACTGGGATTTCCTAATGTGATCTCAGTCTGCTGTCATCCCCCCTCCCTCTGCCTTGTTTCTCACCATGACTTCCAAGCCCTTGACCCCTCAATTCTCTCCCAGCCCCTTTCTCTTGCACTGGCAGCTCCCTCCTCTTCTCACCTTTCTGACCCAGGAATCCATTCAATTCTACACCTTCTTGCTCTCTTGCATTCCTTACCCCTTAATCATAATGATTACACCCTGCCAAGCCTCAGCCTTGGATCATTGCCATGTGCTGTTGAACAAAGATGGAGAAAATGATAAAACCACATTGACTTTGGTCCACTACAAATTTATGTTACACAGCCTCACCTGGGCTCTCACTGCTGCTTGGCAATCCTCCCTCATCAACTCTCTCTCCCACTTTCCACAGAGGCTCTTCCAAACCTTTTCCTTCCTCTTCAAATCTCTCATGGCTCCACCTCTCCCCTCTCTCTCAACTGGGAACTTTCCTTATATTTTACCAAAAAAAAAAAAAAAGGAGGCTATTGCCATGAGCTTCCTCTGCTCCCCTCTTCCTCATCTTCCATCACTCAGGTGTCTTCTGCCACCATCTCCTCGTTCACCCCTGTCTCACATGATGGAGTGGTCTTACAAAGGCCACCCCTTTAACCTGGCTCCTCCAACAGATTGCCATCTCTGTCATTCCTACTCTCTCTCTCATCTTCAATTTCCCCGTCTCCTAGTTCCTTCTCCACTGCTTACAAACATGCTCACATCTCCCGCATCCTGAAAAGAACTCTCACTGGATCCTTCCATTGTCACTAGCTCTCCTCCCTTTTGTAGCTAAACTCCCTAAGAAGGTCAAATACAACTGGTGACTCCTCTTCCTCTCCTCTTCCTCTTCTCTACAGTCTGACCTCTGACTTCATCACTCTCCACCCAAACCACTCTCACCAAAGTTACCAGTGATCTCTTAGTCACCAAATCCAGTGGTCTTCTCAATCGTCAGTCTTCAACACCATTGATTGCCCTCTTCTCCTTAATAGTCTCTTCTCTTGAAATTTTCAGTACCGACCCCCACCCCTTTCTTGTTCTCCTCCTCCCTCTCTGAGTGCTCCTTCTCTGTCTCCTTTGTTGGGTCCTCTTTCACATGGGAGGTGTCCCTCAGGGCTCTGTCCTGGGCCCTCTGCCCTTCTCCCTTTATACTACTTCACTTAATGATCTTATCAGTATCCATGGTTTTAATTATCATTTCTATTCTCATGATTCTGAAATCTAGCCCTAATCTCTATCTGGACATCCAGTCCCAGATCTCCAATTACCTAGATGTGCAATAAGTTCAGCATGTCCAAAAGAGAACTCATTATCTTTCTTCCCTAGACCCTTCCCTCTTCCTAACTTCCCTATTATTGGGGAGGGCCCTCCTCACAGACTCCCTATCTAAGGTGGTTAGCATGTTCTGGCTAAGTGAGCAGGGCCTTTCCCAGCTTCTTAACATGGGCTCCACTGACCAGCTCCCTTGTTGTACATCGAAATGTTTAATTTACTTTGGAAGGTACTGTCAGGTTGTGTAAGCTCTCTGTCTCTGTCCCTCTCTCTCAATATACATACATATATATATATATGTTTGTATATATACATGTATGAATATATAAATGTATTTTGTGAAATATTTCCCAATTACATGTAAGCAATTTTTAATGTTCATTTTTGAACATTTTGAGTTCCCAATTCTCTCCCTTCCTCCTTCCCACCCTTCCACCCATTCAGCAGGTGAGCTTTGTGATATATACGTGAAATGACGCAAAACCTACTTCCATATGAACCACGTGTGCAGGCTGCTTCTTAAAAGGGCGTAGCTAGAACTCCAGGTTGGGGATCCACTGTCTCTAGACGACCAGGCCTCTGGGCCAAGAGCCACAGCTCTTGTGGTCTCCTCCAGCAGGGGGCGTTCTGGGTCTATTTGCACCCAGTGCACTGCAGAGCTCGCTGTTCACTGACCTCTAAAGTTGGGAGAAGCCCTTGTCACCTTAAACTTCCTTGCATAGACACCTCAACTTTTATTCGGCAGGGCCACCCTATTTTGTCATACAGGAAGTGTCAGAGGTGGTTTGAAGGGGGCCATAAAAGGGGGACTCATCACAATGGGGGTTTCCAAGAAGATTTTACCTTGCTTTCCTCAGAAGGTGTGAGCAATATATTCATTGATTTATTCATCAAACATTTAGGAGACAGCATTGTCTAATGGGAAGAGCACTGAGTTCAAATTTGGACTCTTCTTCTTACAACCTAAGTGACCCTAGCCAAGTCCTTTCTCTTCTCTGGGCCTCAGTTTCTTTGTCTGTAAAAGAGGGGATTAGACTAGATCTTTTCAGTTCTTTCCAGATCTAGGATCCTGCGTGACTTTAGGGCTAATTAGCAGCTTCCAACATTGTCTGCAACCATGTTCAGGGGCTGCAAAGTTGTAGCACAGTGGGCCAGGGCCTGGAGACTTCAAACACTTCCTAGATAGGTGGCCCTGGGCAAGTCATTTTACCTCTGCCTGCCTTAGTTTCCTCAAGTGTAAAATGGGACCAATAAGAGCCCTTCCCTCAGGGCTGTTAAGATGATCAGATGAGGCTTCTTTTTATCTCTCTTTCTCTCTCTCTCTCTCTCTCTTTTGCAGGGCAGTGACTTGCCCAGGGTCATATAGCTAGTACATGTCAAGTGTCTGAGGTTGTATTTGAACTCAGGTCCTCCTGAATCCAGAGCCCGTGCTCTATCCACTGCAGTGCCACCTAGCTGCCCCCTAGAGGCCATATTTCTAAAGGGCTCTGTGAGCCTTAACCCGGCAACTATTGTTCTTCAGGGAAAGATTCTTAGGTATTTAGCCAGTGCCCACACCAGCCTCACAGCCTGCCCAGTTGCCATGGAGATGAAGGTTGTGTTTCTTCAGAGTCACTGGCTATTTCCAGACTTTTCCTTTTGTTTGCTTTGCTTTCTTTCTCTCTCTTATTTCAATACAACTAAAAGGAAACCCTAATCCAATCAATGGTTTGAAGGAAAGCCTCAGAATTTAATACATATCCCAAGACCAAAATCCGAAAGTATCCATATTACATCTCAAAATTGTCCCCATTAGTTGTTTTTTTTTAACTTTGGAGGCATTTGGGCTTAAATGAGTTGCCCAGGGTCACACAGCCAGTAAGTGTCTGGGGCTAGATTTGAACTCAGGTTCTTCTGACTCCAGGGCTCATACTCTATCCACCACCTAGCTGTCCCTCCCATTACCTTAAAAAAAACCAAACAAAAACCCACAACATAGTGTGCCTTAGAGGAGGGTAAACAAAAGAACCTAGAATCAGCATGTTCCAGGTTGCATTTTTGAAAGGCGGACTCAGCTCCTAGATTTGTTCTCCCAAGAAGCATGTCTCCCAGCATGCATCTCAGATGGCATTCCATGGTATCTGAGCTGAGACTGCTTTAACCTTTAACCTTAACCTATAACAGAACCACCTTGAGAAAAGCTGTGCTAGATGAATATTAGCGTTAAAAATACTGAACGAAACAATCCTGATTTTATGTTTGTTTGTTTGTTTGTTTTTGCCGGGCAATGAGGGTTAAGTGACTTGCTAGTAAGTGTCAAGTATCTGAGGCCAGATTTGAACTCAGGTCCTCCTGAATCCAGGCCCAGTGCTCTATCCACTGCGCCACCTAGCTGCCCCTAATTCTGATTTTATGGACCGTTGTCCAAGGGTCACCTACCACTCAAGGATCATCTATTACTTCTTTTTTTTTTTTTTTTGATGAGGCAATTGGGGTTAAGTGACTTGCCCAGGGTCACACAGCTAGTAAGTGTCAAGTATCTGAGGCCAGATTTGAACTCAGGTCCTCCTGAATCCAGGCCCAGTGCTCTATCCACTGTGCCACCTAGCTGCCCCATCTACCACTTCTAAGAGACAGGTCAGACCCACTCCCATTCTAATCACATCACACCATGCCATGCCAAGCCACACTGCACCACTTCACTCACTAGTGTAGCTCCTGTTTTGACTTCCTGTGCACTGTTTCATTGAAAATCTCTGTGGTGTTCCTGGAAAAGTCAGTGATCTGTGCCTGCTGCCCATGCTGCTCGGAGCACCGTGGCGTTTTCCTCCTCCATAACCCAGCCCCAGCTCGGTTTCTGGTATTGGCTCCAGCATTGGCTGGCTGGACCGCCATGACTGGATTTGTTTGTCAAGCCCAGACATCCCATTATGGCTCCCTCCTCCTACCAAATTGAAGACATAAATGAGCTTCTTGACTAGGAGCAAATGTGACTCGCCCATCTGGTGTCATTTCAATGCGTACTTGAGGACTGGGTGGTGGGTGAGAAAAAAACATCCATACCCTCTTGTGAGAGGTAACTCTCTCAGGCACACACAGTGGCCTGCTGCAGTCTGGAAAGTGGACTGCCTATCTCTATCTTGGTGATCAGACATTCCTGGATGACAGGCCTTGTGATCTCTTGCAAATCTATGGAGCCAAAGTTATTGTAGTCCCATAAGCAGTCCTATGCCTTCCTCATTCTTTCAGAGCTAGCTTCTCTACCAAGGCTGTCAGAAGAAGCTAGATGCTATAGAGTCATAGGACAAATTTCTGTCCCGCTCCTCTTGAAAATTTCACTGTGTCCACACCTTTTCCTTTCCTTATGTTTCCTTAGAGCCTTTTCAGCCATTTCCTGTTTAGAGAGCTACACAAAGCTCCCGTCTGCCCCACTCCCATCCCCTCCTCTCACCTGGATGTTAGCCCAGGTAGCACAATTTCCAACTCTAAAAAAAAGGGACTGCCATTGACTCAAATTCTGCTTGAGGTCCACTATGGCCCTTAACTCTTTTTTTTTTTTTTTGCAGGGCAATAAGGGTTAAGTGACTTGCCCAGGGTCACACAGCTAGTAAGTGTCAAGTGTCTGAAGCTGGATTTGAACTCAGGTCCTCCTGAATCCAAGGCCAGTGCTTTATCTACTGCGCCACCTAGCTGCCCCCGGCCCTTAACTCTTAATAAAATGTTGTTGTTGTCATTTATTATAATCAGTTGCTTTTGTATTATACTTTATTATTCTTTTCTAGCATTAGCATTTATGCATATGACAAAATACTGACTCGTCCAAAAAAACATTTTTTAGACTCTCAGATTTTTCCCAACCCAATGATTGCTGCTTCTCAAGGCTAGTCAGTCATTCAGTCAGTCAGTCAATGAGCATTTATTAGGAGCTTTCCAAGCATTCTTCCTGGCTCCCTCTCCATGGAGAAGAACATTTAGCCAGGGATGCAAAGGAATTCAAACTCCATGTGATTCTTCTCCTGGAGCTCCCTGACTTGGGGAGTTTTGCTCTTTCAGTAGAATTCAAGGTTCCATTCCTTTTTTTGGGAATCTCCAGCCTCACCGATCAGCAGGAGAGGCAATGGCTACTCCTGGGTGTCCTGAAACTACCATGTAGGTAGCTCCCTCTGTGGCCCCCAGAGGAGGCAAGGCCCTGTTGCACTTGCTCTGACAGCAGGCCAAGCCAGAGGTCAGAAAGGGAGTATTGATGTGAGGGCCGAGAGGGATGGGAAAATGTGACCTGTTCCCAACAGCGAGCAAGCGAGCGAGCGAGAGAGAGAGAGAGAGAGAGAGAGAGAGAGAGAGAGAGAGAGAGGAGACCTTCTGAGATGAGACTCCAGCCTAGGCTTGAATGCAAACTTTTTAGGGGGTGGGGTCCTCACACAGAAGGAAGTCTGGGAAACTTGCAAAAAGCTGCCTTTTGTCTTTTTGGTTTTGGTACAGACTGGTCCTTTCCCTCTCTGATCTCTTTGTAGTGGGATTAGCCAATACTTTTTCTTTGCCATGTCGAGATGTTAGGCACTATGTGGCTAGGAATATTAGAAATAGAGAGGGGCCAACCTGAGTCCAGGGTTGGGGCAGCTTCCCAAGAACCTGGTGGGTAAGGGATCACCTTCTCTCCTCTCTGAGCCACAGTGGGAGCAGACTCTGGGAGTGGCTGTTCAGTAGCACCCATATTGTCTCCTCATAGTTAATGAGTTATAAAGAGCTCAAGAGCGATAAACACAAAGCCCAGATCTGACCTCCTGGAAGCCACCCCACCTCTCAGGATGCAATGTCACCCTTCAGGAAAACTCCTCAGTTTCACCATCTGGAAACCTCCTAATGCAGACCTCTGCTTTGTAGACAGCCAACCCATTATGTACAACATACCCAAGTGGTCACCCAGCCTCTCCCTGAATGTCTCCAATGAGGGGGAAATTATCACCTCACGAAGGAGCCACTTCCACTGGAGGACACCTTGCCTGGTTAGTTAGTAGGCCCTGACCTCAATCTGACTCTGCAACATTTCCCTGTGACTCCTGAGTTAGCTAGCATCCTCATCCACATTTCAACCACCAACTTTGTCAAGGTAAATATTCTTAGTTCCCTCACTGATTATCATATGGCATGGTCCTCAGGCCCTTCCTCATCCTGGTCACCTTCCTCTGGATGTTCTTCCTAAAACTGAACATTAGAGGGCACATGTGATCTGAAAGCCAGGCAGAGGGGAGTGGGCCAAATACCTCTGGATACTTGGCCTCTCAACCCAACCCAGAACTGAAGGAGGGGGTTTTTTTTGGGGGGTCGGAAGTTATCACATCACAACTAGAGAATCCACTCAAAGTCCCAGCTCTTTCTCAGAAGCACAATTGGCTGGCCAGCTTTCGCCATTCTGAAAACATCAAAGGAAAGAAGCTGCTTTGGTCTGTCAAGTTCTGCTGGATCTGGCAACCACGTGAGAACAGAATCCAGTTAGGTTTTGGAGGCACATAGACTACAGACTGGCAAAGGGTCCTTAGAGTCCATCTTCCCACCCATTTTGCAGATGAGGAAACTGGTGATGGGGGGGGGCATATCCTTTATTCATTATCAGAGGGCAGGGACTTTCAGGACCCAAGATAATGGACTAAGCAGGAAATTGCCCAAACTGTCTCAAATTCACCTGGAAACAACTATAAAATAGCATCTGAAAATGAATTTTGCAACATCAGAACCCACAAAAAAACTGGGGAAACAATTTTCTAGCCCAAGATGACTCAGAAGTTTGGCAGGAAAGGTGTATCTAACTTGGTTTGTAAAAGGAGTCTAGAGCAGGCCCTGCCTCAGCAAGCTAGAGCGAGGCCTTGAGTCCTAGTGCAGGTCAGAGACCAAGGCCCCTTGGCCCCAGAGCAACAGCAAACTAGCACCCAGGGGGTACCCCCCATCCCAGCAAAGCACCAGGCAAGTGGCCAGATACTCCCCCCCCCCACAACAGTCCAGGGGCAGCACTAGGCCCCACCATGGGTCCCAACACAATATCCAGTTAACAGCCAGGCCCCACCATGGCCCCAGAGCAGCACCAGGCTTCCTGTGGCACCTTCCCTTTCCACCCCAGGAGCAGAGCTCAACTTGAAAAGTAACTAAATAGGCTGGAAAAGACAAGCAAAAAACAAAAAACCAAAAACCAAAAAAAAACCCTGACCATAGACAGGGAAGATCAAGACAAAATCTCAGAAGAGGACAACAATGTCAAAACACCTACATGAGGGCAGCTAGGTGGCACAGCAGATAGAGCACCGGCCCTGGATTTAGGAGGACCTGAGTCCAAATCCGACCTCAGACCCTTGACACTTACTAGCTATGTGACCCTGGGCAAGTCACTTAATCCCAATTGCCTCACTAAAAACAAACAAACAAAAAAACACCTACATACAGTGCCTCAAAGAAAAATATGAATTGATCTCAGATGCAAAAAGAACTGGAAGAGCTGAAAAAGGATTTTCAAAATCAAATAAGGGGGCAGCTAGGTGGCACAGTGGATAAAGCACCGGCCCTGGATTCAGAAGGACCTGAGTTCAAATCTGGCCTCAGACACTTAACACTTACTAGCTGTGTGACCCTGGGCAAGTCACTTAACCCCAATTGCCTCACCAAAAAAAAAAAAAAATCAAATAAGAGAGGTAGAAGAAAAATTGGGAAAAGAAATGAGAGTGATGCAAGAGAATTATGAAAAAACAGTCAACAACTTATAAAGGAAGCACAAAAAATGGGAAAAACATGTACAAAAATTTACTGAAGAAAAGAACTCCTTAAAAAGTAGATTCGGGAAACACAGTAGTAAATGACACTAGTAATGTAGTGTTTGATAAACCCAAAGACTCCAGCTTCTGGGATAGGAACTCAGTATTTGACAAAAACTGCTGGGAAAACTGGAAGATAGTATGGCAGAAATTAGGCATAGACCAACATCTTATACCTTATACTAAAATAAGGTCAAAATGGGTACATGATTTAGACATAAAGGGTGATACAATAAGTAAATTAGGAGAGAAAGGAATAGTTTACCTCTCAGATCTATGGAGAACAGAACAATTTATGACCAAACAAGAGATAGAGGATATTATGAAATGCAAAATGGATGATTTTGATTACATTAAATTAAAAAGGTTTTGTACAAACAGAAGCAATGCATCCAAAATTAGAAGGGAGCCAGAAAGCTGGGAAACAATTTTTATGGCCAGTACTTCTGATAAAGGCCTCATCTCTAAAATATATAGGGAACTAAATCAAATTTATAAGAATCCAAGTCATTCCCCAATTGAGAAATAGTCAAAGGATATGAACAGGTAGTTTTCTGATGAAGAAATCAAAGCTATCTATTCCCATATGAAAAAAATGCTCTAAATCACTAATGATTAGAGAGATGCAAATTAAAACAACTGAGGTACCACCATCAGATTGGCTAAAATGACAAAAAAGGAAAATAATAAATGTTAGAGAAGCTGTGGAAAAATTGGAACACTAATGCATTGTTGGTGGAACTGTGAACTGATCCAACCATTCTGGAGAACAATTTGAATTATGCCCAAAGGGCTATAAAGCTGTGCATACCCTTTGACCCAGCAATACCACTTTTGCGTCTTTTTCCCAAAAAGATCATGGAAAGGGGAAAAGGACCCACATGTACAAAAATATTTATAGCTGCTCTTTATGTGGTGGCAAGGAATTGGAAGTTGAGGGGATGACCATCAATTGGGGAATGGCTGGACAAGTTGTGGTATATGAATGTAATGGAATACTATTGTGCTGTAAAAATCGATGAGCAAGAGGAGTTCAGAGAAACCTGGAGGGTCTTACATGAGCTGATGCTGAGTGAGATGAGCAGAACCAGAAGAACATTGTACACAGTATCATCAACATTGTGTGTTGATCTACTGTGATGGACTATATTCTTCTCACCAATGCAATGGTACAGAAGGGTTCCAGGGAACTCATGATGGAGGAGGATCTCCAAATCCAGGAAAAAAAACAAACTGTGGAGTATAGATGCTGAATGAACCATACTATTTCTTTTGTTTTTGGTGCTGTTGTTTTTCTATTTTGAGGTTTTTCCTCATTGCTCTGATTTTTCTCTTATAACATGACTAATGCAGAAATATGTTTAATGTTTTATATATATATATATATATATACATACATACATATAACCTATATCAGATTACCTGCTGTCTAGGGGAGGGGGGAGGGACAGGAGGGAGGGAGAAGTATCTGAAATTGGAAAGCTTGTATAAACAAAAGTTGAGAACTATCTTTACATGTAATGGGAAAAAAATAAATAAAATACTTTATTAAAAAAAAGTAGATTTGGCTAAATGGAAAAGGAGGTAAAAAAGCTAACTGAAAATAAATCCTTAAAAATTAGAATCTGACAAGTGGAAGCTAATGACTCCATGAGACATCAAGAATCAAGCAAACGGGGCAGCTAGATGGTGCAGTGGATAAAGCACCGGCCCTGGATTCAGGAGGACCTGAGTTCAAATCCGGGCTCAGACCCTTGACACTTACTAGCTGTGTGACCCTGGGCAAGTCACTTAACCCTCATTGCCTCACAAAAACAAACAAAACAAAACAAAACAAAAGAATCAAGGAAACAAAATCAAAAGAATGAAAAAATAGAAGAGGGGCAGCTAGGTGGTACAGTGGATAAAGCACCAGCCCTGGATTCAGAAGGACCTGAGTTAAAATCCAGCCTTAGACACTTGATACTAGCTGTGTGACCCTGGGCAAGTCATTTAACCCCCATTGTCCTGCAAAAAAAGAAAAGAAAAATAGAAGAAAATGTGGAATATCTCATTGGAAAAAAAACAACTGGCCTGGAAAAGGGATCCAGAAGAGATAACTTAAGAATTATTGGAGGGGCAGCTAGGTGGCACAATGGATAAAGCACTGGCCCTCTTGGATTCAGGAGGACTTGAGTTCAAATCCGGCCTCAGACACTTAACACTTACTAGCTGTGTGACCCTGGGCAAGTCTCTTAACCACAATTGCCTCACCCCCCCCCCCCCAAAAAAAAAAAAAAGAATGAATGCACTACCTGAAAGCGATGATTAAAAAAAAAATGTGGACACCATATTTTAAGAAATTATCACCGATTTCGCTAATGAATATTGATGCTAAAATCTTAAATAAGATATTAGCAAGGAGATTACAGCAAGTGATCACCAGGATAATACACTATGACCAGGTGGGATTTATACCAGGAATGCAGGGCTGGTTCAACATTAGGAAAACTATTAACATAATCAACCACATCAATAAGAAAACCAACCAAAATCATATGATTATCTCAATAGATGCAGAGAAAGCTTTTGACAAAGTACAGCACCCATTCCTAATAAAAACACTAGAGAGTTTAGGAATAGGGGGAGCTTTCCTTAGAATAATAAACAGTATCTACCTAAAGCCATCAGCAAGTATTATATGCAATGGAGATAAATTAGAGGCCTTCCCAATAAGATCAGGGGTGAAACAGGGATGTCCATTATCACCCCTATTATTTAATATTGTTCTAGAAATGTTAGCTTTAGCAATCAGAGAAGAGAAAGGAATTAAAGGAATTAGAATAGGCAAGGAGGAAACAAAACTATCACTCTTTGCAGATGATATGATGGTATACTTAAGGAATCCTCGAGAATCAAGTCAAAAATTACTTGAAACAATTAACAACTTTAGCAAAGTAGCAGGATATAAAATAAATCCACATAAATCATCAGCATTTCTATACATGACCAACAAAGTCCAGCAGCAAGAGATAGAAAGAGAAATTCCATTTAAAGTAACGGTAGGTAATATAAAATACCTGGGAGTCTACTTGCCAAGACAAACCCAGGAACTCTATGAACACAACTACCAAACACTCTTCACACAAATCAAATCAGATCTAAATAATTGGAAAGATATTAATTGCTCATGGATAGGCAGAGCTAATATAGTAAAAATGACAATACTGCCTAAATTAATTTACTTATTCAGTGCCATACCAATCAGGCTACCTAAAAATTATTTTATACAGCTAGAAAAAATAATAACAAAATTCATCTGGAAAAACAAAAAATCAAGAATATCCAGGGAAATAATGAAAAAAAATTCACAGGAAGGTGGGTTAGCGGTACCAAACCTGGAGCTTTACTATAAAGCGGCAGTCATCAAAACTATCTGGTACTGGCTAAAAAATAGAGTGGTAGATCAATGGAATAGGCTAGGCTCAGGAAATGCAGTAGTAAATGACACTAGTAATGTAGTGTTTGATAAACCCAAAGACTCCAGCTTCTGGGATAGGAACTCAGTATTTGACAAAAACTGCTGGGAAAACTGGAAGATAGTATGGCAGAAATTAGGCTTAGACCAACATCTTACACCTTATACTAAAATAAGGTCAAAATGGATACATGATTTAGACATAAGAGGTGATACCATAGGTAAATTAGGAGAGAAAGGAATAGTGTACCTATCAGATCTTTGGAAAGGAGAACAGTTTTTGACCAAACATGAGATAGAGTATATTATAAAATGCAAAGTGGATGATTTTGATTATATTAAATTAAAAAATTTTTGTACAAACAGAAGCAATGCATCCAAAATTGGAAGGGAGGCAGAAAGCTGGGAAACAATTTTTGAGGCCAGTGCTTCTGATAAAGGCCTCATCTCTAAAATATATAGGGAATTAAATCAAATTTATAAGAATCCAAGTCATTCCCCAATTGAGAAATGGTCAAAGGATATGAACAGGCAGTTTTCTGATGAAGAAACCAAAGCTATCTATTCCCATATGAAAAAATGCTCTAAATCTCTAATGATTAGAGAGATGCAAATTAAAACAACTCTGAGGTACCACCTGACACCTATCAGATTGGCTAAAATGACAAAAAAGGAAGATAATAAATGTTGGAGAGGCTGTGGGAAAATTGGAACACTAATACATTGTTGGTGGAGCTGTGAGCTGATCCAACCATTCTGGAGAGCAATTTGGAATTATGCCCAAAGGGCGATAAAGCTGTGCATACCCTTTGACCCAGCAATCCCACTTTTAGGTCTTTTGCCCAAAGAAATCATGGAAGGGGGAAAGGGACCCACATGTACAAAAATATTTATAGCTGCTCTTTACGTGGTAGCAAGGAATTGGAAGTTGAGGGGGTTGCCCATCAATTGGGGAATGGCTGGACAAGTTGTGGTATATGAATACAATGGAATACTATTGTGCTGTAAGAAATGATGAGCAGGAAGAGTTCAGAGAAACCTGGAGGGTCTTACGTGAGCTGATGATGAGTGAGATGAGCAGAACCAGAAGAACATTGTACACAGTATCATCAACATTGAGTGTTGACCTACTGTGATGGACTATATTCTTCTCACCAATGCAATGGTACAGAAGAGTTCCAGGGAACTCATGATAGAAGAGGATCTCCAAATCCAAGAAAAAAAAAGAAAGAAAGAACTGTGGAGTATAGATGCTGATTGAACCATATAATAATATGGTTTCTATTTTGAGGTTTTGCATCACTGCTCTGATTCTTTCTCTTGTAACAGGATTAATGCAGAAATAGGATTAATGTTATTATGTGTATATATATATGTGTGTGTATATATATATATCTATATGTATACGTATAGAGATATATAGATATAACCTATACCAGATTACCTGCTGTCTAGGGGAGGGGGGAGGGAGGGGAGGGAGGGAGAAAAATCTGAAATTGTAAAGCATGTATAAACAAAAGTTGAGAACTATCTTTACATGTAATGGAAAAAATAAAATATCTCATTAAAAAAAAAAAAGAAATTATCAATTGCCCTGGTAGCCTAGAACCAGAGGATAAGATAGACATCAAAAGAATATGCCAATCAACTTCTGAAAGAGATCCGAGAATGAAAACGCTCAGAAACATAAGCCAAGTTTCAGAACTCCCAGGTCAAGGAAAAAATATTGCAAGCAGCCAGAAAAAAAAAACAACAAAAAATAATTCAAATATCAGGGAACCACAGTCAGGATTACACAGTATTTAGCAGCTTCTACATTAAAGGATTGGACGGCATGGAAAATGATATTCCGGAAAGTAAAGGAGCTGGGATTACAACCAAGAATCATCTACCTAGTGAAACTGAGCATGATCTGGGGGGGGGGGGGGAGGAATGGTCATCCAAAGAAATAGAAGGCTTTCAAGCTTTCCTGATGAAAAGACCAGAGCTGAACAGAACAATTTGATTTTCAATTACAAGACTCAAGAGAAGCACAAAAAGGTAAAAAGGAAAGGGAAGACATCAAGCATCCAATAAGGCTAAACTGTATGCATCCCGACACAGGAAGATGATACTTGTGATTCTTCTAGGCTTGATTTTTTTTTTGGGGGGGAGGGGGCGGGACAGTGAGGGTTAAGTGACTTGCCCAGGGTCACACAGCTAGTAAGTGTCAAGTGTCTGAGGCCGGATTTGAACTCAGGTCCTCCTGAATCCAGGGCCGGTGCTTTATCCACTGTGCCACCTAGCTGCCCCAATACTTGTGATTCTTAAGAACTATATCACTTTTCAGATGATGATACAATAAAAATTACATTCAGTACATATGGAAAGATAGATTAAAATGAATTGGAAGCAAAATAATCTAATTCTAAAGAATGAGTGGCTCACAGAGAATACGAAGAGTGAAACAACAGAGCAAAATTTCTGGTACGCAGCCACAGCAGTACCTAGAGGGCAATTTATTTCTCTAAACTCTTGTGTCATTATCAGGGTGCGGGGTACACAATCTGGGATAGGAGCAGGGCTGTGAGAATTGACAAGGTCTATTGGAGAGTTTGGCGCCGGCAGCAGGAAGAGGCCATGGATTCCTTAATCTTCCCATTCATCATCCTCTTCCTCCTCACCACCCTGGTCCTCCCCTTCATCTGTGAGTGAATGAGGGGACAGAATGAGTGAGTGAAGAAGGCCAGAGCCCCAGGCCAACACACAGCACCTGTAACCCATGATGCCCTGGAGCTTCTTTTACTTCTCACCTGAAGAGTGGATAACTTTGCTCCGCTTTTGCATGACATGCATGAGGGCCCCCACCAGCCCTTCAGAGCTTGGGGGTGGGGGAGCTGGGAACTCCTGGGCCCCAGGTGTCTGCAAAGAGGGCAAGACCCAGTAAAAATCTCAGTCTTGGCACATCCAGATGAAGCATGCCCACCCTCATCCTGGCCCTTATGTTCATCTTTCATATTCCTTCCCTTCGACTCAGTACCACCAGCGAGATACACCAATAGGCTCTTCCCAATCCTGACCAATCATCACCCCCCCCAAGTGCCAGTCAGCCCCACCTTGTTGAGCTGAATGCCCTGTCGGATCTCTTCAAGCAGGGCCCCCCGGCCTCTAGGGGCCACAGACCCCCCAGACGAAGGTGCCGATGGTGGAGGTGGTGGTGGTGGCGGTGGAGGTGGTGGTGGCCCTGACCCAGGGGTTGGTGGCAGCAGTTGTGGGGTTGCTGGAAGCCCCAAGTGAGAGGCAGGTGGCGGCGGAGGTGGGGGGCCCCCACGGCCAGGTGGAGGTGGGGGGCCCCGTGGAATTGGTGGAGGTCCCCCAGGGATCCCGCCAGTCCCAGAGGGCACTGGGGGGAGGGGTCCTGAGCGGGGGCCCCGACTCCCTACCACAGAGGAGACAGGGGACCGCTGAGGGGGCCCTGCACGAGATGGGGGTGGAGGGGGTGGACCAGGGCCTACAAACACCAGAAAGGCAAGTGTTTAGATGGCAAGGTACATGCATTTCCCGCCCCCCAGAAAGGCAAGTGTTTAGATGGCAAGGTACATGCATTTCCCGCCCCCCAGAAAGGCAAGTGTTTAGATGACAAGGTAAACCCATCCCCCCCCCATTCCTTTTCCTTCTGCCCCCCCGCATCTCCGGAGGGGCTCAAGTTTTTGGCCAGGGGAGCCTTTGGGCTTCTGGGGCCTGGCCTCAAGATTTGGAGATTTTCTGAGCACAGGGTCATGAAGGGATGGAGTCTCCAGGGCCCTGAGGTGGAACTCCCAAGGCGCCAGGAGAGGGCTGCTTACCTTGCCGCCTCATCTCCTCTCGCACAGCCTCTAGCCCGCCCTGGTCCTCAATGAAGTCATAAATTAGCTTGGAAGTCTCTGCATCAGTGAGCTGGGCCTCGCTGATCCCAGCTCTGGAGAAGAGGCTCCGCAGGTCAGGGTCCAAGTTATTCACCTGTTGGAGGCAGGGTCCCAGATCCCGTTCACTCTAAGGCCCAATCCTAACTCCTGGGGTGAGGGTTTATGGGGAGCTAAGAAGAGGGACTCTGTGGGATGGGAATATGGGAACATACGTCAAATCCACTGTGAGGGTCCCATCCAACATGGCTGACGTGCCTGGAGAGGACAGAAGGTTTGGCTTAGGGACAGGCCATCTCCCCCTCCCCCCCTTCTTGATTCCCCTGGGCTGATCACCAGCAAACAGGAAGGGAAGACAGCCTTTCTGCTCTCCCCCAGCAATGACGGAGCTCTCTGGCCATTTGCTCTCCATCTAGTCTCTCATCTTGAATTCCCCCCCACCGCCCCCACCTTTGTTCACTGGCTCTTTCTATGGGGAGAGACGTGCTCAGGTTTCCACTGCCCCACACGACTCTTCTCTCTGCTGTTCCCCTTGCACAGAGAACTGGCTGTTCTCCCACTCCCAGCCCTTTCCTCTCACATTCAACTGAACCTGCTCCCTCCGAGGTCCTCAATGACATTATCTCAACCACAAAGTCTGGGCTTTTTCTCAGGGTCCGGGTTCTCATACCCATCTGATACCTGAACCATCTCCCATCTCATTTCCCTGAGTGTGGAGGGCGGAATGTGTATGGGGGGGGGGGGGACACAGGCAGAAGTCCTGGCCTGGACTGTCTTTGGGTTCCAAGATTCCCAATATATCCCTCCACCTCCAACTACTGAATGTCTAAAGCTGAGCTCAAACCCCAATTCAAACTTCTCCCCAAACCTTCCGATTGCCTCCAATGCCACCCTAGCACTTCTAGGAACCTCCCCAGACCCTTCCGCCCATCCCCAGGGGCCTTCCCTTCATCCTACCATCCCTGCCCCATCTCCTGTAGATCCACCCCATCCCTCCGGGTGAGAAGGATCTCCCAGGCCTCAGAGTCCCCTGGAAAAGTTTGGTGGGCCCTCTACCTCCAATGGGTGCCATGCTGATTGGAGCAGATGCTTGCCAAGGATAGGGAAGAGGAGCCCTACTGTTGGCTTTTGCCATCCCAGCTCTAAGCCCTGGGCTACACTTCACAAGCACTTTCATCCATTCCCTAAACCCTCCCTGGGGAGACAAGTAGGTCCGGGGAAGGGGAGGGAAGAGCCTCACTTGAACCCGCTGGGGGCCCCAATGTCAGCCTTGCTGATCTTCTTTTTCCCTGAGCGCTTCTTGTCTGGAGGAGGAGTTGGTGCAGGGAGCCCCCGGTACCTTGAGGATGTAATATCTGGGTTTTGTATGTCCACAGCAGCCAGGGCCAGAGATGGGGAGCCCAGGGTACTGGCTGGGACTAGAAATGGAAGAGGAAAAATAGGGGGAGATTGATTGAAGAGGGAAGGGCCAAACTCAACTGTCTGCTTCTGTCTGGTTCTTTCCCCCACTTACCATTGAGGTCTCCACTAGGTTGGGGAGGAAGAGGTGTGGTGCCCCCTCTTCTTTCTATGCTGAGAGATCCTGGAGGGTGAAGGGAAGAGGTCATGACCTTTCTCTTGTCCAATCTTCCCCCCAGCTCAGCATTACCCCCAAGAGAACATCATTATCTGGGGCACAGGGAGGAGGGTGACTTCGTGTGTGTGTGTGTGTGTGTGTGTGTGTGACAGAGACAGAGAGAGAGAGAGAGAGAGAGAGAGAGAGAGAGAGAGAGAGAGAGAGAGAGAAAGACACAGACAGACACAGACAGACAGAGATCTCTGAATGATAGAGAATAAGAGTGAGAGATAGATAGAGATCCTAGGAGAGCCCAGGAGGATTGCTCCCGGTCACTGCCAGCCCTCCCCCTCCTCTCAGCCCTGGCTCTTACCAGCATTCTGTTTCTGGCTTCGTTTCTGGATCTTCTCTTCCACCAAAGCTCGGAAGGCTTGGGCCTCAGCCTCATCGGCAAAGTTCAGACCAGCTTGACAGTCCTGGGAACAGTCCCAATCCCCACGGGCCCCCCACCCCAAAGTGGTTAGCTCCACTTCTCAGGGTGCCACCTCATGTTCCATCAAACACCAGATCCTCGAACCCATCTAAAAACCCTCAGCCTTGACTCATCCTCCTCACCCCCACTCCCACACCTTTGGCCAGTTACTCACATCACCAGGGAAGGTATGGAAGAATGGGGTGGGGGCAGAGTACACAAGTTGAGTGTAGATTTCCTGCTCCCAGAGGAGACGTCCTTCCTAAGGAGGGGGGGGGTGGTAAAAAGCAGCAGAGAGTGAGACCGCACATGTGGCAGACAGTCATAGACAGACCTTGTCCTGAGTGAGGGGCCCGGGCCTGTACCTGGAGGCCATAGAGGCGGATGAAATAGGAACGCCGAGGGTTGTCTTTCACAAAGCAAATGGCTCCACTCAGTTCCTTCTGCCAGCGCCCGCTAGCGCTGGGTAGTGCCAGGTACAGCTGGGCCACTGAGGTTGCCAGGGTCTGTCTCCAGGCAGCCCCCAAGACAAAGAGAGAGACAAGGTCAGTGGAGACTTGAAAGGGGCCTGAGAACATTGGGTTCCCCCCCCCGTCCCCCCCCCCCCGCAGAACAAATAGAAAGGAGTTGGGGTGGGGGTGGGGAGGTTTCCCAGGATCCAGGGCTGAGAAACACCGACCCAGCACTTGCGGCCCAAGAGGCCAAACAGCCGTTGGTTCTCATGATCCTGCAGAAGGCCAGAGGGTACATTCTGCTGGTGTTGTGGGGGCCCTCCAGATCCCCGAGTCCCCCGGCTCATGGTAGCCTCCCCTTCTTGCCTTGCCTTCCCAAGTAGCAGCAGTGACGGGGTAAGGAGGGGAACTTCCGCAGCCAGTGAACAGGAAGCCAAGAAAACCACACTGCCCCAACCCCAACCAATGGCCTCCTGGGGCCCCCACCCTAGTCTAGGCCTTCCGCCCAGGGGCTGCTCCAGTGTCTGACTCTGGGGCTCTCAATATTACTCTCTTGTTCTCTCCTCCCTCTCTCTGGCTCTGGCTCTGGCTCCCTCTCACCTTTATGTCTATACCCCTCTTATCTCTTGCTATCTCTTCTATGGTCTGTATGGATGCTCATCCTCATTTTTCTCTCTGCCTATCTCCCTTTTCTCCTCTGGTCCTGGAGGGGTGAGGGTTGGATCTGGGTTTCTCTTCGTTTCCCAAGTTTTGTTTTTCACTGTCTCTGTTCATGCCTTCCATTCCCTTTCTAGTCTTTATTCTGCCTATTTTCTATCCTTCTCTCCACATCTCCGCCTCAATAAAGAAAACAAGATGCTCTTGAAACAGGGCCCATGGGAGAAAGACCTAGGTTTCTTGTCTGTTTCCCCCTTCTACCTGCTAGGTTGAGGTAGACCAGAGAGCTTGACTTGGATTTCTGGTCAAATTTGTTGTTGTTGAATTGTTTCAGCCATGTCTGAATTTTCATGACTCCATTTGGGAGTCTTCTTGGCAGATACTGGAGTGGTTTGCCATTTCCTTCTCCAGCTCATTTAACAGATGAGGAAACTGAGGCAAGCAAGTGACTTGTCCAGGGTCACATGGCTAGTAAGGGTCTGAGGTCAAATTTGAACTCAGGACAGTGAGTCTTCTTGACTCCAGGCCTGGGGCTCTATGCACTATGGCGCCACCTACCTGCCCTGATCAAATTCAAGAATGTATTAATAAAGGGAGGGTTGTTAACATCAAGAATGGGTCATGTTGGACTGAGTCCCTTTCCCCTTCTGAACTGTTTACTGTCTGACTGGAAGGCCAGGGAGATGTAGGGCTTACCTAAACAGCTTTGTTAGGTTTGGAACTAGCGGGACTCCCAAAATAATGACTAATAGTTTTCATTTCAACTTAGAGGGTCTCTAGTGGAGTGCCTCAGGGATCTATGCTTGGCCCTGTCCTGTTGAATATTTGTATCCACACATAGAATATTTAGCAAATTTGCAAAAGACACCAAGCAGAAGGAAAGCTGCTGACATACTGGCAGACTGAGCTAGGGTCTAGAAATATCTTGGGCTAGAGTGACTACCTCAAAATTCTTTGGAGATAAATGTCAGGTCCTACACTGGGCTTCAGAAAGACCAGTCTCCCAAGCATCAGATGGGAGAGGGCTGGCTGGACACAGAAGCAGCAAAGGGAGATCTGGAGGGAGAGGCTGGAGACCTTCCCTCACTAGAAGTCCAGCATGTGTTGTGTGTGTGTGTGCACATGCGCGTGCAGTATGGTATTGTGTGTACATGTAGGTTGTATGTGATGTGTGCATGGTGCACACAGGATGGTTCACACGCTACCTACAGGGTAGGGGTGATTTGGGGTCACACCATTAGGAAGAGACTTGAGGAGTGGCCTTGTCCAGCCTCTCTTTTAAGGACTGTATGACTGGCCAGGAGGCATGGTGGAGAAATTGAAGCTGGGGGGAGGCGCCCCCGAGAGTTAGGCTTCTCAGGGATTCTAAAAAGCCAGAGGGCAGAGCCAGGAGCAGCCACTGGGGGCAGAGTGGCCAATCCTTGTTTAGGTCCAGGTGACACTGGGAATAAGGAGCTTGGGCACGTGAAGTCTGGTCCTCCTCTCTCCCTTTCCCATACATCTCTGGGGCTGAGGACTCAGACACAACCACACAAGAGCCAAGAGCCCCAAATTATCTTTATTCTTTGCATTTTCTCAAACACAAAGCCAAGAAGTCAATCTCGTCCCCATCAGGGGAAGGGGTCCACAGACACCAGGCCTGGGGCCCCCCCCCAGGGTTGCTTCCTCCTATGGACTTTGATCCCTACATGGAGAGGGAACCCGGCCCATCCTGGCCCTTCCTCTGGAAGGCTGGCTGATTGTTCTCAGCCCCAGGAGTCCTCGTCCTCTCTCTCCTGTTTCTTCCTCCCGCCACCCCCGCCCCTGCCCAAACACACAAACACTTAGGGTCTCCCATATCTCCCCATGCAGGCCCGACAGCAGATGGAATGCATGGTGGTCCCAGGGTGGGGAAGGCTCCGGCAGGGCTTCAGGATCAGTGGCCCGCCCCTTTGCTCTGACCGGTCACTGCCCAGTCAGTAAAGATGAAGCCCAGGCTCATGGCCATAATCACGATGCCCAGGGTTGCAAAGGTGGCTGCCTGTAGGACCAGGAAGGAGAGCTAAAGAGCCTGCCCAGCTTAGCCCCACCCAGTCCCACACCAGGCCTCTTCCCACCCCGTTGCCTCTACTTCCTGATCTTTGCTCTCACACCTGGATCTTAGGGCGAGAAGCCAAGGACTCTTGGTCCCTTGGGATGATTCGGATGTAGAAAATGCTGGGAAGAATGAAGATGAGGCTGGGGGCCGAGGTGGCTCCTGGGAGGAAGGAAAGGATGGTCGTGGTGGCCCTCTGGGGGTAGCAGTTGGGAGGGGCAGGGGAAAGAAGGGAGACTGACCAATGACTCCAAAGATATCCCGGATGTTGGGCACAAATATGACCAGAACGTTGACCAAGGTGAGGAGCCCAAGGGCAATGGTGATGTGTCGGGCCCAGCTGAAGGCCTTGGTTGGGAACAGGAGCTGCTGGATAGCTCGGCGGATCTGGAGGCAGGAAGACAATGCAGGGGTGTGGAGGGATGTGGATGGGGGGTCACGGACTGGGGGGACAGGGTCAGGATGGGGTGCCTGGACTGGGGCGGGGGGGGGGTGAGACAGCCCCAGCTCCCTGCTCCATCTATACACACTCACTGGGAAGAGGACGACAGGGACAGTCAGGGTCACGGCCATGAGCACCGCTAGTCTCACACAAAGGATCAGCAAGTCTGTCTGACTATACATATGGAGCATCTCTGCTTCCACAGAGCCTGGAAGAGGAGCATGCACGTGTGCATGCACACACGTGGGCGTGCACACACACACATGCACGCATGCACATGCACACACACACACACATGTGCACGGTGACCCCGGGCAGGAGGCTGGCCACCACCCGCAAGTCTCCCATCCCCCCTGTCCCTGGTCCCAGGGCCTCAGCCTCCTTCCTGCTCTCACCAAAGAAAGTGAGGTAACCGAACGTTGCTGTCAGTCCATACATGAGAAACATCGCCCCAATGGACATGTTAGCCACGGCCTGCATCCGGCGCTGGGATGGCCTGGGCGCCAACAGAGAAAGGTCACGAGGCCGAATCCCTGTGAAGCTCAGCCTCACTCAGGGCTCCCCACCCCGCTCCCCAGTCTCCAGACCATGGCCCAGATTCTGTAACCTCTGTGTACCTGCGCAGCTCGGTGTAAATGGGGAGGACTTCTGGGTGGCAGACGAATGCAAAGGCCAGGATGGGGATGGTGTAAGCTGTCTGGGGGGAGATTTGGGCTGGAGCCACCAGGGATGGGGGCCTGTCCCTTGCTCCCATTCAGATGCCTTCCCAACCCAACTGGTCCCTTCTGGGCACACACCCCAAGAAGTGCTTTCCCCAGCCTCCTTTTGGAAGCTCCCAGTTGGGTCATCCCTATAATGGGGATGGGGAAGATCTTCCAGGGGGCCAGCATTGGGAACCACAGCAGGGGTGAGGGGGTGAGGGAGGGTGAGCAGGGAAGGTGGCCTGACCTGGGAGTTGATGGTGAAGAACTGGACTTCACAGGTGTCATTCAGGCCCTTGGCAGGCCCCAGGGAACTGTTCCCGACAGTCAGGGGGCACTGGATGGAGAATTTCTTATAGATCACCTGCAGGGGTAAAAGAGGCAAAGACACATGGGGTGGGGGTCCTGTGCCAAGGGTCCACCCTCCCCAATCTCAAAGGCCCCCCAACTCACAGAGGCAAGGAAGAAGACCATGCAGGTGAGAGAGAGGCCGCTGGTGTAGCCCAGGTACCCTGTACAGGGCAGGAATGGGAACGCACATGGGGGGCGGTTAGATCTGGGCACCTCAGATCCAATCCCTTCTCCTTCCCAGCCCTTCCCTTCCCCCAGAGAGGCTGGCATCTCCTCCCTGGTGGCATCTCCTCCTGGACTTACCCAGGTGTCTCATGAGAGCCAGGGGCAGGATGATGCCAATGCTGACGAGAATGATGAGAACATTGCCGTCCAAGAACCAGGAGCTGAAAGGGTAGTGGGGGTGGGCAAGGCACCGGGCACAAGGCTCCCAGGCAGCCTGATTCAGGTGGCACCCCAAACCCCACCAAAAAACCAAACCAAAGGCCACATCTAGTCAGGCTGAATCCGACAGACAGACATTCTCAGTCGTTGACACTCCTGGGCAGAACTCTCCCAGCTGAGCAGGCTGGCCAAAACTGCCACCGAAATGACTAAAACAGATGGCCACTCAGTTGTGAGGCAGGCCAGCCACGTGCCCACGGCAGATGGGCAAGGCCAGCCGCTCTGGGGAGAAGAGGCTCCACAGCCCTGGGAGCTAGCTGGCCCAGAGGGGAGCAGAGGCTGGGGGACCACTTGGCATGGGTGTTGTGCTCAAACATGGGCTGACTTTCTGGGCTACCTCCCAACTCTTCCATGCTGGGCTTCTCGAAGCCCCAGCTCCCTCCCCACTCCCCCCTCCACAGCCAAGAGCGCCCCCCCCCGTTTGATGGACAATTGGGCAGCTAGGTCAGGACAGCAAGATCAAAGTGAGTGACCACTCCCAGCCTGACAGCCAGCCAGCCACTTGGAGATGACCAGCTGGACGGCCATTTGGGCCAGAACAGCTGTTTACTCCCAGCCAGACATTAAGATCAAGACAGCTGGACACCAAGACCAACTAGCCAGCAATTCACAGCTTGACAATCAGGTTGAGACTATGACAAGAACAAGGCAAACTACACTGCTGGACAGAAGGACCAAGATGACTCTCGACACTGATAACTGAAAGCTGAACTAAACCGGATGGAATAATGGGACTAAGACATGTGTACACAAAAACTGAGGTGGCTACAAAGACAAGGGACAGGTGAAGTCCTGAGTGAGTGTGTATGTGTGTGTGTGTGCATGCATGTGCATATGTGTGTGTGTGTGTATACATGCAAAATGCTCACCTGTCAGTAGCCTTTGAGTCTAGGAAAGTCCCAATGACCAAGGGCAGCTCTGACTTGATGATGTAGAGGTAACTGGACATGGCTAAGAGGAGGAAGGGAGGACTGAGTCTTAGGCCACATCAACTCCTCTACCCCAGGCCCCTCTCACTGCCATGTCCCTGCCAACGCTTGATGCCAGGCCTCACCCCCAATGTTGTGCAGGCAGATGACTCCAGCTGCAGCTACTTTTCCATATGTCCCAAAGGCCCGGCGACCTAGCTCCTCATATGCCCGGATCCCTGCAGAGGGAGTTGGATTGGCAGGGATTAGGGGCTGAACAGGACAGCATGAGCCAAGGGAAGGGCAGGACAACAGCAGGGCCAGGGTCGTCTGATGGAGGGACTCACCAACAAAGCCAGCACACGTGAGCAGGAGGTGGATGGAGTAGGCCGAGAGGAGGGCCATGCACAACAGGAGGGCTCTGGGGGAGGCAGCAAATGGGGCTGGGCTTAGTGGGGAAGCCCCTCCATGCATTGCCCAGAGCCCGCCCCAGGCCTTTAGGCCAGACTCACAAAAAGAGCAGGATGCCGGTGTTGGCCATGGCATAGGCCAGCCCCAGGATGCCGCTGCCCATGATGGCATTGCTGAGGTTGAACATCGACATGCCCAGAGATGTCTTCCCTTCAAACTGCAATATGGGACAGGAAGAGAGGCTGAGACCCAGAGGAGCAGCGATGGATGGGGAGAAGCCAAGCTTGGGGTACTGGCTCACTCACATCAGAGAATTGTACTGCCTTCTTCCCTGGGGGTGGCTGGGGCAGGAAGCCAGCAAGCTCAGCCTGGGATCTGGAGGGGGAGACGGAACTGGCTGAGGCTTGCTGAGCCTCACTGGCTGGACCCGGCTCAGGCCAAGTCTGCCTGCCCATTTCCAGCCCATGACTTACTGCTCAGACTCTGGGTGCCCCCTGGGGACCAAGCCATTCATCCTAGGCTCCCGCATGGTGAGTTCCATCCTGGAAGAGAGGCCAGGCCTAGAGAGGGGTTGGGGAGAGGGCCCCAGGAGGACCGAAAGGACTTTCCTGCACCTCTGCCCAGCCCTGCCACCCACGCAGCCAGGGGAGCCCAGCAGGCTTTGTGGGGAGTTCCTCCCTGCCCTAAAGGCCCCTCACCTCCCCCCCGCCCGCTCGCCCACTTGCTCACCCTGGGTTCCCTTGGGATCGGATGCGGAGCCGTCTGGCTGCTAGCTGGTGGGGCTCAGTGGTCGAGTCCTCAACCTCTCCCGCCTCCACCTCCTCCTCCCGTCAGGAGCCCAGGCCCCGCCCCCGGCCCGCCCCCGGCCTCATGGGCGCCCCGCCTCCGGCCCCAGGAACCCCCGGTTTCTCTGGGGCCGCACATTTAGTTTTTCTCCTTCCCGCCTTCCCCGCCACCTCGCTCTGGGCCCCTCCCTCCCCCCATCCCTCCTGCTGGCAGTCCCTGGGGGTGCTTCCGTTTGTGGTGGTCCCCTTGTCCAACTGAGCTGCCCCCAAGCCCAGGGACCCCCTTCCCCTTCAACAGCTTGGCTAGGGCTGGAGCCCAAGTGACTCCCTTCCCTCCACAGCCGAGCGTGGGAGTCCCCCAAGTGTTCCTCGAGGCCCGGAACCAAAGGTATCATTTTGGACCCGAACCCTGGTTCTGCCTAACAGGCCCGTCATTTAGTGCTGGGCACAGACCAGTTGGAGTTTCTTGAGCAAGGAAGAAGCCCAGGCCCAGCTCTAGCCTGCCTGGCACTGGGATAAGGGGTTGGGAAAGGGTCCGAGAGGTCCTGTCAGTGCTGGCTAGGGGCTGGTGGCATCTTTGTACCTTCCCAATCAATCCCTTGGCCCACCTTTGGTGCCTTCAAATGGAAAGAAGAGAGCCAGGACCCGAGCTGCTGTGCACCCAGCATGGCTGGGAAAAGTGGGGCTGCCAAGGAAATGAGCCCACTTTGGCACCTCTACTGAAGCAGGGGGATTCAGGGAAGGAAATGCGGAAGACACAAAGATAATTCATTACATTGAAGAAGAAAGAAATAAAATATATGTGGAGCTGGGTGATCGGGAGAGTGGTACCCCCCCACCAACAATAAGGGAGTGGGGAGGGGGCAGCTAGGTGGCGCAGTGGATAGAGCACCAGCCCTGGATTCAGAAGGACCTGAGTTCAAATCCGGCCTCAGACACTTGATACTTACTAGCTGTGTGACCCTGGGCAAGTCACTTAACCCTCATGGCCTCACAAAAAAAAAAAAATTAAAATAAGGGAGTGGGGGGCAGGGCTTCTGGTTTGGACTTCTATTGGTTCTCTCCATAGGGTTCTGAGGTGGGGCTGTCCACCCCTGGGTACAAGAGTCAGATGTGGGAGCCAAAGAGCTGACTGAAAGGATGGCAAGAGAGGAGAGGAGGCCCCAAGACGGAGCTTTGGAAGACACTGGCACGTGTGGAGTGGATTATGATGCTGAACAGGCATAAGAGAAAGAAAACCAGGACAGTTCAATGTCACAAAACCCCCCAAGAGAGAACCCAAGAAAACCTTGCCCAAGGGACAAGCTCCCCGAAAATTAGAGTAGACCAAATAAGGCAGCAGTTAGGGGCGTCAAGGGCCACAGAGGTGAGAAGCTGAGGCTGAGAAAAGGACTTTGGATTTGGCCATTAAGAGTCTGATGGCCAGAATGCAAAAAATGGAGAAGTGGCCTGTGCAGGATGTGAGCAAGGGAAGGCAATGGGGGTAAGTCATTTTAGAGCGGGCTGCTTAGAAGAAAAAGCAAAAATGTGGAACTAGAAGTAGAAAGGGCCACTGGGTCCAAACAAAGGGCTTTAAAGGAAAAAAGCCATCCAAAGGAGTAGCTGGGATGGGAACCCCAGATCAAAGGCTATAATTCTGTCACTCTGAACCAGCAGAGCTTGCCAGCTGGCTGATGGGGGCTGAGGCCAGCAGCATCTACTGTTGCTCAGACTCAAACCCAGGTCAGGAACTTGCAGAGCTCAGGGTCAGGGGGGGGGGGGGCAGGGGAGGCAGCAATTGACTTTGCCCTGGATCAGACCCCTTTGGGAGCACAAAGCTTGCAGTTTCTCAGCCTGAGCTGTCCCTGAGATCCTAGAGCTACACAACACTCAATACCCCAAGAAAGCAGCATTAGGACCAGCCCAGACCTCCCCTCCACAAGTGTGGCAGAGCCAGCCCTGACATCAAGTCCAAAGTCAGGTAGGAGGCTGGAAGAATGAGCAAACACAAAAAGAAGCTCACTATGATGAGCTATTATGGTGGCAGGAGCACTCTAGACACAAATGCAGAAGAGAATGACTCTAAAACATCTCCAAGCAAAGCCTCAGAGGAAAACACAGCTTGGGCACAAACTCAACTGGAATTCCTGGAAGAGATGAAGTAAGCATTTTTCAACATTCATTTTCATAAGATTTAGAGTTCCGAATTTTTCTCCCTCCCTCCCTCCCTTTCCTCCCCCCTCCACAAGACCGCAAACAGGTTATATATGTACAATCCACAAGTGCTCTTTTATCAGTTCCTTCTATGGGGGTGGATAGTAAGCTTCATCATTAGTCCCTTGGGATTGTCTTGGATCATTGCATTGCTGAGAGTAGTTAAGTCATTCACAATTGTTCATTGAACAATACTGCTATCACTATGCACAATGTCCTCCCAGCTCTGCTCACTTCACTATACAGCAGTTCATCTTTCCAGGTTTTTCTGGGATCATCCTGTTTGTCATTTCCTATAGCACAAGACCATTCCACCACAATCACATACCACAGCTTCTTCTGTCATTCCTCAATTGATGGACATGCCCTTGATTCTCAATTCCTAGCCACCACAAAGAGTTGCTATAAATATTTTTGTGCAATTTTCCCCCTTTTCTCTTTTTTTTTCTTTTTTTTTTGTTAACTGTTTCCCTTCCATCCTATTCCCTTCCCCATGATATTTATTCTATTATCCATCTTCTTTCATCCTATCCCTCTTCAAAAGGGATTTGTGAAGTAAGCATTTTTCAAAAGAGTTAAAATGTTGTTATAAATGGAATGAGAGTGCTGGAAGAAAAAAATTGGAAAAGAATTTTCAAAGAAAGAACTAGAAAAATAATTGACAGCTTGGCACAAGAGATATAAAACTTTGCCCAAGGAACAAGCTCCCTGAAAATTAGAGTAGACCAAATAAAAGCCAATGACTCCATGAGGCAACAAGAAATAATAATAATAATAATTACACATATATATATATACATATACATATACATATAAACTGGGTGCTTCCTATGTGCTAGGCACTGTGCTAAGCACTTTACAGGTATTACCTCATTTGATCCTCACAACAATCCAAGGAGGGAGGAATGTTATATAGTCCCATGTTATAGATGAACAAACAGTGGTTAAGTGAGTTGCCCATGATCACACAGCTAGCAAGTGTCTGAGGTTAGAGTGGAACTCAGGTCTTTCTAACTCCAGGCCTAGTACTCCTCTATCCATTGTGGCACCACCTAGCTGCCCCTGAAATATTAAAACATTAACTCTTATAACTATAAATAAAAATATTAAGACAAAGTCAAAAGACTGAAAACATAGATGTAAGGGGGGCAGCTAGGTGGCACAGTGGATAAAGCACTGGCCCTGGATTCAGGAGGACCTGAGTTCAAATGCAGCCTCAGACATTTGATACTTACTAGCTGTGTGACCCTGGGCAAGTCACTTAACCCTCATTGCCCCACAAAAAATCTATATATCTATATAGATATATAGATGTAAGGTATCTTAGCAAAAACAACTGACCTGGAAGACAGCTGGAGGAAAAAAACCTGAAGAATTATTGGATACTATGAATTCCATGACCAATGGTAAGAGAGACTGGGCAAGCTTCTAAGATGCCCACCAAGATGCCATCTGTGTGGAATGGCCTGGTGGAGTGGGAAGGAGAAGTTCTGCCACTTCAGGACTGGCATGTTTATACTTCTGGTCTTGGCAGTGATGAGGAAGGTGGGCCCCTTCTCCACAAGAATCTCTCCTCTCAGTGAAGGCTAGCTTGGAAGCAGCAGTGGTAGTCTGAGGGCCACAGATATCTCCAAGGGTCTTGGACTCAGGGCACTGGACTGTCTCCATCAAGGTCTGATGACAGTCAAGGGGATGGTGGTGGTTAGATGTGCCCAGCACATGCCTCCCTCCCTAAAGCCTGACCAAGAGCAGAGGGAAACACATTGAGTTCTGAGACAGACACAGATGGATGTGGGGGAGCATGATATCTCTGCTAGCTTAGGATTCCAGAAAGTCCTGGTAGCCAGGAGTTGGGAGCTAGCTGTCTGCCACATGGGTTCTCTACCTATATATCTCACGCACACTGTACTAATTAAAGTGCAGGCTTCCCAAAGACACTTCCCATAGCCTTGGGGGTGGGGGGACAGGGAATGATTTGTACCAACTATTGCTGCTATACCATCTTTTTTTTTATCAAACGAGATTTCTTTATTCATTTACTGCTGTGTTTTTTAATTAATAAAGTATTTTATTTTTTCCCGTTACATGTAAAGATAGTTCTCAACTTTTGTTCATACAAGCTTTCCAATTTCAGATTTTTCTCCCTCTCTCCCCTCCCTCCCCCCTCCCCTAGACAGCAGGTAGTCTGATATAGGTTATATATATATATATATATATACATAATAACATGAATCCTATTTCTGCATTAGTCATGTTATAAGAGAAAAAATCAGAGCAATGATGAAAAACCTCAAAATAGAAAAAAAACAACAGCATCAAAAACAAAAGAAATAGTATGGTTCAATCAGCATCTATACTCCACAGTTTTTTTTTCCCTTGGATTTGGAGATCCTCTTCTATCACGAGTTCCCTGGAACTCTTCTGTGCCATTGCATTGGTGAGAAGAATCTAGTCCATCACAGTAGATCAACACTCAATGTTGATGATACTGTGTACAGTGTTCTTCTGGTTCTGCTCATCTCACTCATTATCAGCTCACGTAAGACCCTCCAGGTTTCTCTGAACTCCTGCTCATCATTTCTTACGGCACAATAGTATTCCATTGTATTCATATACCACAACTTGTCCAGCCATTCCCCAATGGATGGGCACCCCCTCAACTTCCAATTCCTTGCCACCACGTAAAGAGCAGCTATAAATATTTTTGTACATGTGGGTCCCTTTCCCTTTTCCATGATTTCTTTGGGAAAAAGACCCAAAAGTGGTATTGCTGGGTCAAAGGGTATGCACAGCTTTATAGCCCTTTGGGCATAATTCCAAATTGCTCTCCAGAATGGTTGGATCAGTTCACAGTTCCACCAACAATGCATTAGTGTTCCAATTTTCCCACAGCTTCTCCAACATTTGTAAATTACCTTTTCTAAAAGCTGTTTGGCTTGACAAACTAAGGGGAAGCATTCTGATAGCCAAAGTGCTATGTAATTGAAGTCCTCAGGATGACCCTTAGGATTCTGGGAAAAGAAGCAAAATCAGAGTTATCTGGGGGGCAGCTGAGTATTCAGATTATTGTTGTTACAGTGTCAACTGATCTCCAGGTTCTGCTAATTTCATTATCTGAAGACCTCAGTGACTTAAATCTCCTCAGCTTTCTCTGTAACTTGTAACTGTCCATTTTATTATTACTTATGGTACAAGAATACGCCATTATATTTTCAGCCATTCCCTCGTTGATGGGTGATTTGATTTCCTGTTTCTTTGATCCCTTCTGAGCTTAGGTCCAGTAAAGGACCTTTGCTGGGTCAAAGAGTAGAAACAATTTAGTGATGTTTCAGAACAGCTGCACCAATTCATAGCTCTGCCAACCATGGACAAGTAGACCTGTTTTCCCACAGCCCCTCCAACATTTTTCATTTTCCTTTTTTCGTCATCTTTGCCAATCCAATGGGCAAGAGGTGAGACCTTAGATTTGTTTTGATTTGTATTTCTCTAATTATTACTGTTTGTTAAAAGCTCGGGTTTCTTCCTTTGAGAAGGGCCCATTCAAATTCTTTGACCATTTATCTATTATGAAATGGCTCTTACTCTTTTTGTTTTTGCAGGGCAATGAGGGTTAAGTGACTTGCCACACAGCTAGTAAGTGTCAAGTGTCTGATGCCGGATTTGAACTCAGATCCTCCTGAATCCAGGGCCAGTGCTCTATCCACTGTGCCACCTAGCTGCCCTCTTATTCTTTTTTTTTGTGTGTGAGACAATTGGGGTTAAGTGACTTGCCCAGGGTCACACAGCTAGTAAGTGTTAAGTGTCTGAGGCTGGATTTGAACCCAGGTACTCCTGAATCCAGGGCCGGTGCTCTATCCACTGCACCACCTGGCTGCCCCCTCTTATTCTTATATATTTGAATCAGTTCTTTGTATATCTTAGAAATGAGAACTTGATTAGAGAAACTTGTTGCACAGATTTCCACCCACCGCAATTACTGGTTTCCCTTCTCATTCAAACTGCATTTGGTTTGTTTGTGCAAAAATGTATGCAATTTTCTGTTATCTAAATTGTCCATTTTTACCTTCTATGATCCTCCCTGGTGGGTCATGGTTGCAAAAGGTGCTTCATTCTTGCACTTATGATTGATTTATGATGTGACTTTTTATATCCAAGTACACCATGTATCTATTTGGAGTTTCTTGTGGTATATAGTGTGAAATGTTGGTCTAAATTTCACTTCTGCCAGACTGCTTTCCAGTTCTCCCAGTAGTCTTTGTCAAATGGTGAGTCCTAACCTTAGTACTTGAGATCTTTCTACTGATCGAAACGATGCTACTGTAGTGGACAAAGAACTGGTCTCAAAGTCAGGAAGTCCCACCCATGACACACACTAGCCTGGGTCACTCAACAAAAATTATGGTCTGGACAAGGCCCCAAACTTCCCCTGAGTCTCATTTTCCCCATCTGCAGAATGGAGATGGTGATACTTGGTAGTATGGAGATGGCAGCTATTAGAATTGGCCCAGACTCCAGAGAGGTGGGAGGCAAGTCTGAATAGCCTTTGGCTCTGGCTCTGCCCTCTCAGCCTCCTCTCTCTCCTCTTTCCCCTCTCCCTGTTGTCTGCCTCTCTGCCTCTCTGTCTCTCTCTGTGTCTGTGTCTGTGTCTCTCTCTTCTCCCCCTTACCTTTCTCTCCTTCTCTCTGTTTTCTTCTTTCTGCCTTTTCCCACCCCTCTCCCCTGGTTCTGTCTCCCTCTCTCTGTATTTTTTTTTTTACTTTCCCTCTCAGACTCTCTCCTTTCTCTTTATCTTTCTGTCTCTCTATTACTCAATGTCACTTTCTTTGGCCTTCACCCTGTGTTTTGTCTCTGAGAAGAATGAGACTCTAGACACATTGAAGCTTTCTCTTTTTTTCACCTGTTTAAAATGTGTAATCCAGGAAAGGGGGTGGGGGTGGGAAATGCTCTGGGCCTGACTAGGGTCAGGGAAAGGGAGGAGAGGAACTGCCAGGAGCACCAGTCTCCCCCCTTGAGGGGTTGCTTCCTCCCAAGGAGTTTGATCCCAGTGGGTGGGCTGAGGTCCTTCCCTTAAAAGGAAGCCAGATTGTTCTCAGCCCCTGAGGGGTCATCCCTTCCCACTGACACAATTACACACGTGTTGTCTTCAAAAGCATACATGGGTCAAGCACAAGCCCTTCTGAAAAGGGAGTCACCAGGCCAAGGGATGAGAGGAGCTGGGCCGGGGCAGCTGGTGAAGACCCTCGGAGGGGTAGGGTTCACCTTGGTGACCCCTGTTCCACATTGCAGGAAGCCATTCCCTCCCTAAGAAGGCTCCTCTGTGCTTCACGTAATCCCACCTCTAGGCCCCTACAGGGACTCTGTGCCACAAAAGGACTGCTCAGGGCCTTTCTCTTTATCTCTTCCTTTCAGCAGCCCTGTTTCCCCTCCCCAAATCCACTCAATTGTCAGTGTCCTCACTCTTCAAAGTCCCATGGATTTATGTCTCTGAGCCACCAAATTGGTAGAGACTTCAGCACCCACCTAGTCTGCCATACACAGCGATGAATCCACCCCGTGGCACATACAGGAGGCAGTCATTCAGGCTCTCATTAGGGATCCCCAAGGACAGCAGCAATAAACCTGCTCTTGATATGGCTCCTTCCACTTTTCTTTTCTTTCTTTCTTTCTTTCTTTTTTTTTTAATGAGGCAATTGGGGTTAAGTGACTTGCCCAGGGTCACACAGCTAGTAAATGTTAAGTGTCTGAGGTCAGATTTGAACTCAGGTCCTCCTGACTCCAGGGCCAGTACTCTATCCACTGTGCCACCTAGCTTCTACTTTTCATCAGGAATGGTTTTCCTGCCATGAACCCTAAATGAGCCTCTATCCACACCTTCTCCCCATTGCTACTCCTGCTGCTGCCCTCTTTGGTGAAGCAGAATGAGGCTGATGGTCCCCCTTCCACATGGCCTTCAACCCCCTGAAGTCTTCTCTTCTTCAGGACACCCTTCAACCAGTCCTCATATGGCGTGGACACTGGTTTCTTCCTTGGGACACTCTTCCTTGTGCCTCCTGATGTCCTAAAAGTGTAGAAGATTCTTCCAGTTAAGAGGACAGTGTGAGGGGCAGCTAGGTGGTGCAGTGGATAGAGCACCGGCCCTGGATTCAGGAGGACCTGAGTTCAAAGCCGGCCTCAGACACTTAACACTTACTAGCCGTGTGACCCTGGGCAAGTCACTTAACCCCAATTGCCTTATTTAAAAAAAAAAAAGAGGACAGTGTGAGAGCTCATGGAGATGCCAGCTCTCCCACCTAATCTCCCCTCCAGAAAGAGCTGAAAAGGACCTACAAAGATCAACAACATTATAAGAAAAGCCCAAAGAAATGAAAGTAAACTCCTTTATGCAATCCAGAGCCATACATAAGGCAGCCAGAAGAAAAGGGGAGACAGGTTTATCATCAGTGGAGAGAAGCCATGCCAAAGGAAGCCATTGTGAACTCCCCCAAACAAAACAGAAGCCAGACGACTAGACTCAGGTGTGTGAGCTCCAACAAGATCTTAGAGGCAGGAAAAGAACTAGCTCCCATGTGTCACTGCCTGTGGAGTTGGACCCAGCTATTCACTCTTCAAAGGACTGGAACACACAACTTAGCAGCCAGAGGTTCTTTGAACATGATCTCCAGGATCCCACTAGGGCCTCTCAGGGCCACAATGGGATAGATTCAGAACTCAGTTGGGGATCATGCAAGGAGAAGACAGTGTTGGGAGGCTGACATGTATGAGACATGAGACATTTGGACCCATACTCTATTCCAATCAGTTCGATATGATTCAGTTTTGTATATTAGGCCCCAGAGCTGTGAACTGAAGATTGGAAGTTCACTTGCTTAATCCTAGGAAGCTAACTAGAGGCCCTCCACACTTGTTTTTCCTTGGTATGGTAACCAAGCCCAGTGTGGCAGAGGTGACTCAATAACATGGAAAGCCCCCACCCCCAACTTATTTTTGTACCTCCAGACCATTATCTCTTGTCCAACATGGGCAGGTGAGCATTTTATGACCACTTAGTCAGTGGACGCCCCCAGCTTCACTACAGAGATGTATGCAAGCGAGACTTGAGGGCTCTGGGAATAGACACCAGCAGCTGGGAGGAGATGGCCAAGGACCTCGCCTGATGGAGTTCAGTACTCAGGAGCAGCTTGCGCGCAGCTGAGATGGGCCTTCAAGCTCAGGAGGAAGAAAAACGAATGAGACGCAAGAACTGACGGGCAACAGAGAGTGCAGTTTTCCGATGTCCTCTTTGTGGCAGGAGCTGCGGCTCCCGTATCTGACTGCACAGCCACACTGTGGCCTGTGGCTCTTCAAGGCGCTGATCCATGGTCGTCCGCGACTGGTGGAAGCCTACTAAGCCAGTGGAGATGCTCCATGCTTCACCCAACTTGAGACATCCCCCCCCCATATACCTTTTTTTGGTTGATATGTCATTTTTGGTCCTTGAAACAAGGTCTAACAACCAATGGGATTCTGTATTTTGTGTAGCCCCTCTAGAGTGTTTGGGTATCCAACCTTATTAAAATAAGGCCCTGGAGGAAGGAGGCATCTCAGATCCTGAGGAAGATCTGAGATCCACTTCATTAAAGAAGACCATGGATCCTTTAATAAAGTGCCATTGGCTCAGAGCTCTGCCTCAGTTTCTTTTACTGTAGGTTGGACAATTTTAAACTGCACATTATTGGCAACCCAGATGGGACAACAATGCATGGACTTCAACCTTTTTAGGACAGCCCCTGCAAGGGACCCAAAAAGGAAGTGCACACTCAAAAGAATTTTTGCCAATGGCTGTACCCAAATTCTCTGAGCATGAGGTAAGTCTCTGCAAGCTGAAGATTGGTGAATCTGCCTTGAATTACCCTAAATTAATTTTCTTTAAGAAAGGTTCTCGATTGGGCTAAGAGGGACTGTTTGGATTTGTGACTAATCTGTCTAAATTTATAAGCTCTAGAGCACTCAAATTCTATTTTTGAAAAATGATATGACCATAATTTTAACTTTTTATACACAGGCTACTGGTGTGTTTTTATCTTTTTCCTGTTTACTTTCATTTTGTCAGAGATTCAACAGTGATGGATTGCTAGCTCCTCATTTTTGGCCAGCTAGCCACCTAGCTAATTTTAAAACTTCTTGTTGGCAGGGTTAAAATAGATTTTTTTTGCCTTTAATTTTGTTTTTTTTTTTGGTGCGGGGCAATGAGGGTTAAGTGACTTGCCTGGGGTCACACAGCTAGTAAGTGTAAAGTGTCTGAGGTCAAATTTGAACTCAGGTCCTCCTGACTCCAGGGCCAGTGCTCTATTCACTGTGCCACCTAGCTGCCCCCCTTTAATTTCTTTTAAAAAAGGAATAATTAAATTATTCTTGTCATTAGTAATCTCAAATTGGTTGAGGGGGAACTTTCATTAGCTCACAGTGGGGCAAGGAATCCCTCTAGAGGACCCTCTGGCCAGTCCCTGGATGGGTGGAGCTTGGGGGACTGATTCCCTACCCAAGTGCCTTGAGGCACCACCTTGAGGGAGCAGTAATTTGGGCCAGAGCAGACAGCCTTAGAAAAAAGATTGCCCCCCTCAGTGGTAGCCTGTCAAGATGTGTGACCGCCCTGGGAACACCCTCAGCCTCTTCTGACCTGAGAAGAGTGCTCATTTTAGTTTTACAGAAATGAGGGAAGAAAAAGGCCCCCTTTCTGTTAGTAAGATTATTTTCACTTATATTTTCTTAGGATTAAGTCAGAGCTAAAATTGTTAAGAAGTTTTGAAAGAAAGCTGGCATAAATTCTGTTGAAAATTTGGTCTCAGTTGAAATTGCTTTATAAAATTGGTTCCTGGGTCTCTTCAGCACAGAGTTTCCAGAGACCAATCACCTGATGTTTAATATTTCTATTCACTTATAAAGAACCTTTGGGTCCTAGTTGACCAGTCTTAGGGTTAAGCCCAGAAATTAAGAATTGGAAGTAGTGGAGAATTTGCCAAAGCAAATCTCTGAATATTGGAGTGTAGCCGTAAGAAAGGACTCCCATAAGAGGGGACTGGCCCTTTAAAAAGTCAAGGGGGGGGGGCAGCTAGGCAGCGCAGTGGATAGAGCACCGGCCCTGGAGTCAGGAGAACCTGAGTTCAAATCCGGCCTCAGACACTTAACACTTACTAGCTGTGTGACCCTGGGCAAGTCACTTAACCCCAATTGCCTCACCAAAAAAAATTAAATTAAATTAAAAAGTAAAAGAAACTTTGAAAAAAATGAATGTTGGAAACCACCTTTACATGTAATTGGAAAAAAAAAGAAAATACAATTAAAAAAGAAAGAAAAAGGTCAAGGGGGACCATCTCTACCATCTTCAGTGGGGAACTTCTTAGATGGAATAAGCCAAAAGGCAGAAACCTCAGTCCAAATCTAGTCCAATTCTCTCAGGAGAATTTCCTTCGAGGAGAGCCCTTCCTGCTTAGAGATGCCTCCAGGAGAGATGGAGTCAGGCATAAGAGAAGTACATCCTACAGGATCTCCATTGGGACAAGGGTAGACTCCCTGTCCGGGATGACTAAAGAAAGAGCTATTTTTAGTAAGTGTTAAGTTCAAATCTGGCCTCATACACCTAATACTTACTAGCTGTGTGACCCTGGGCAAGTCACTTAACCCTCATTTCCCTGTTTTGTTTTAAAAAACAATACAAGACTCCAAAATAAGTTTGTAAAATGCGTAATAATTTATTGATTGCTAGATAAAGGATTATCTCCTTGTTCTGGTTTAAATATCCATACTAAAGGATTAGTAATTGAGGAAATTTTAAGGAATTGATTTCGGTCTTTGGTACTATACATTTTTTTTAAATAAGCCAACTACAAATAATGGAACCTTGTGCAAAATGAAGTTTAGTTATTGCCACTAGTTTTTATAAATAAAAATTGGTTGGGTTGAAAATATAGTAATGGGAGTAAATTAGCGAATCTAATCAGTCCTTGTATGTACAAGGGGATAATCAATATTTAAACCTATCTCCTAGGGTTGTGAGGAGAAACACATAGTTGTGAAGCTCCTGGCTTGTATAAAGGATGACTATTGTAATGTTCTGACCTTGGAGGAATACAATTGAACAAAATCCCATTTACAGGGACCTTTTCTATTTGGCATGAGATGTTAACAAAATTGAGAAATTATAGACTAAACATTTGAAAGTAACCCTAAAAGCAGACTTAAGCAACTCTTGAGACATAGAAAAAGCCTGGCGAAAGGTAGGCACTCCATAAACTACTGTGATTGGCATGATAATGCCAAGGGTAATAACTTTTTTTAAAGTCATAAATATTTTCATTTATAGTTTTGAGTTCCAATTTTTGTCCCTCCTTCCTTCCTTCCCTCCCCTCCCCCCTCCCTGAGGCGGTAAGCAATCAGATATAGGTTATACATGTACGATTATGTAAAACGTTACTATATTAGTCATTCTGTATAAGAAAATTTGAATAAAAGAAAAAAATTAAAGTGAAAAATAGCCTGCTTCAGTGTGTTCCATCAATATCAGTTCTTTCTTTGGAGGCAGATACTATGTGTTTGATCATTAGTCCTTTAGGATTGTCTGGGATCAGGGGCAGCTAGGTGGTGCAGTGGGTAGAGCACTGGCCCTGGATTCAGAAGGTCCTGAGTTCAAGTCTGACCTCAGACACTTGACACTTACTAGCTGTGTGACCCTAGGCAAGTCACTTAACCCCAATGGCCTCACAAAAGAAAAAAAAAGAAAAAAAAAGGATTGTCTTGGATCATTGTATTGTTGAGAATAGTCAAGTCATTCATGGTTCTTCAAACAATATTGCTGTCTCTATGCACAATGTTCTCTCAGTTCTGCTCCCTTCTCTATGCATCAGATCATACAAGTCTCTCCAGGCCAAGGGTAATAACACAAATGACTTTCTATGAATTGATAGAACATATTTAACTAAATTCTTGTCACCTGATTGGTGATGTTTTAAGCACAAGAAGGCTAAGAGAAGTTGTTAAAGCAAGTTTCTCCCTCCTTTCAATCTGAATACTGTTCCATTATAAATATATCCGTCATATGATTATTAATGTTTTGTTTGAAAAAACCTAGAAAACCGGGGGCAGCTAGGTGGCACAGTGGATAGAGCACCGGTCCTGGATTCAGGAGGACCTGAGTTCAAATGCGGCCTCAGACACTTGATACTTACTAGCTGTGTGACCCTGGGCAAGTCACTTAGCCCCCATTGCCCGGCAAAAAAAAAAAAAAGAAAAAGAGAAAACCTAGAAATAATGATGATAATAAATGACTTACTGTTGGGAGAAAAACATGGTAAAATACTCTTTGGGGAGCTTTTTCTGTGAGATTCTTTGGGATGAGCTCTGCTGACAGGGTATTGTGAACCTCAGAAGCACTGCTGTTTGTGGAACTAGGGACTTTAACACCCAAAGTGGAGAAATGAAACTTTTGAGCAATGAGTTGGTGTCATTTGGGATCATTTTTGTGTAATTGTATATATATATATATATATATATATATTTTAGTGAGGCAATTGGGGTTAAGTGACTTGCCCAGGGTCACACAGCTAGTAAGTGTTAACTGTCTGAGGCCAGATTTGAACTCAGGTACTCCTGAATCCAGGGCCGGTGCTCTATCCACTGCGCCACCTAGCTGCCCCTAATTGTATCTTTTAATCCTATTATTTTGAAGCAAGTATTCACTGTGTATGAACTCGTGGTGAAGAAGTGGAAACAGCAGTACAAAGCCGAACAGGTTTCTTGGGTCTGGGTGACTGAGGAAGGGAAGGTACTTTAGTCCTTAAAGGGGCTCATTGTGGCATGCAAGGAATGATAAATTCAATTAAGCAAGGGTGAGTTGCTCCAAGCACCACCCCAGTGGCAACTTGCATAACAACCACTTGGCCAACTTGTGTAGCTTTTAATCAGCTTGCCTTTCAAGTCACATCCACTGGTGGGCCAACTGCTAGTTTGCACCCCTCTTTGAGCACTTACAGAAAAAGATATTGTCCCCAAGTCAGTCCTTGACCAAGGTGGAACTATTCCCTAGTTCTAAAGCCATAGCTCTCTCTGATACCATAGCTTTCACCAAGGAAATTGTGCCCAGATATGATCCACTTGTCTTCATGGACTCTGATGGGCATCTCATCTCGTATTCTAGAAATGGCTTTATCTGCAGACTAAGTGGGGGGGGGCTGGAGAGGGGGGAATGATAGTTGTGAAGAGATAAAATTTCTGAATAGTTGAAAAATTCTAGATCAGATTTTGAGGCTAATGTATGAGAAAAAATAACAATCGCCTTAAGGTGTAATTTTGCTGTTAAGGAAGTCTCTTGGAGCTTTAACTTGCTGCTATCCTAAGTCCTGAATCCAGCTCTAAGTGTCTGATCCCTGGTTCATCATTCAAAGGACATGCCATGTCTCTGGGAAAGTCGAGAGAAGGTGGGATTCTCTTGCCCGATCCCCATCTTGATAAATAAGACATTTTCCCACCTGGTTAATTCTGAGACTGGCTATGACATCTTGTACAATTGGCTGCCTATGACTCACCTAAAATCAAACAGAAGTAATGCTGCTATGGCCATGCCTTTCTCCTCACATAGCAAATTCCATCAAGTGTAAAAATGGTCTAGGTGATGTTTCTTTGATTGGATTTAAGGGAGGCAGAGTTGCACAAAGTCATCGACCTCATTCTCTCTTCCAGAGTCATCACAGTCAAGAGTCAAGACAACTGGTGATGGCTCAAGATGCAGTGGAGACTTTGGCATCTTTGATGCCTAACCAAGCTCTAAACACTCCACAGTGCCTCCTTCAGCTGCCTTCACAGCTGTTGGAACAAATTGTTCTCATCCACCCATTCCACCAGGGGAAGTCTTCACATATTTGGTGTAGATACCCCCCTAACTCACCAATGGGTTTGGGACCCCTTGGTTACCCTCAACCTGGTTTAGCCCATCTGCCAGGATGGTTTACTGGGGTGTGGCCACTGTGCATTGATATAGTTTTTTGGAGCTGCAGGTGAGAGGTACATTAGGTAGACACCAAAGGTGGGGTTTTTTTTTTGTTGTTTTTGTTTTTGTTTGTTTTGCGGGGCAATGGGGGTTAAGTGACTTGCCTAGGGTCACACAGCTAGCAAGCGTCAAGTGTCTGAGGCTGGATTTGAACTCAGGTACTTCTGAATCCAGGGCCCGTGCTTTATCCACTGTGCCACCTAGCTGCCCCTAGACAACAAAGGTGGAAAGTGGTAGACAGTGTACCAGCCCTATGCCAGGAAACTGAATTGTTTCCATTTGAATTGCCTTAGGAATATTCTGAAGATCACCTGGTGAGATAAGGTGCTGGACACTGAGGTCCTTTCTTGAGCTAAACTGCCAAGCATTCAACCTCCACTGTAGAGAATGCAGCACTGATGGGCTGACCACACAGTGTGAATGCCTAACTTATGCTTACCTAAAAGACAAGGCAGGTGCTCACAGGGAGGTCAGCAAAATCAATATAAGGGTACTCTCAAGGTTTCTCTTAAGAACTTTGGAACTCATTGCACCACATGGGAGATACATATGGGCACAGGACCACCCAACATGTCGTGCCCTTATCAGAGAAGGTGCTGTGCTCCAAGAGTGAAGCAGAATTGAAGTAGCTCAAAAGAAACGAAAGATATGCGACTTTAGAGAATCCAACCCAAATGTTCCCATGGATTATTTGTGCCTGACTTGTGCTGGAGCATTATGAGCTTAAATTGGCCTGGTCAGTCACAATTAGACACACTGTAACTTGACTCTAACATAGTGATGTCATTTTGGTCCTCTTCAAGAACGGAGGACAACAACCAACCAACCAAGTGAGGGATCATTTTGAATTGTTATTTGTATTTCAAATAAAAGAAACCATGAAGCCTTATAATTGGTGCGCTATTTAGTTTAGAAGAAATGACTCTACAACATTCATTCATTATGATCATATGATTTGTGGGAAATGTCACTTAGTGAAAAATGTGACAATTTTCAAAATTGGATTAAGAATTGTACATGTAAAAAGTCATTTGAAACATCTATCTAGGGGCAGCTAGGTGGTGCAGTAGATAAAGCACCGGCCCTGGACTCAGGAGGATCTGAGGTCAAATCTGACCTCAGACACTTGACACTTACTAGCTGTGTGACCCTGGGCAACTCACTCAACCCTTATTACCCACCCCCCCAAAATCTATCTAATAATATTAAGGGAGACAAAAAACTCATTTTCCAATTCAGGCCCTTATGATGCAACAAAATTATCTGGTTTCAGGTGAATTGTGTATTCTTATTTTTGTTTGTTTGTTTTGGTGAGGCAATTGGGGTTAAGTGACTTGCCCAGGGTCACACAGCTAGTATGTGTCAAGGGTCTGAGGCCAGATTTGAACTCAGGTTCTCCTGAATCCAGGGCCAGTGCTCTATTCACTACGCCACCCAGCTGCCCCGAATTGTGTGTTCTTAATATGATTCTTCTTATAGCTCTATTTTATATTGAGTTTGTGTTAAGTCTTGGCACCTGAGACACAGATCTAGAAGGAACAAGCCCCTTCAGAGCCAACCTAAGAACATGGTTTGTTCTAGAAATATAAAATTATAGACCTTGAACTTTTCTCATCTACATAGAGGATATGTGATTCTTAACAACTGAATCCACCTAAAGCTATAAAGCTAAAATTATTGCTGTTAGACCTCATGGGACTGTAATTGATATTGTTCTGATTCCAGGTATAATCATCAAGGAATCCTATTAGGCCAATGATCTGTGATGCCAGTAACTCTATGTGGTTGACATCCATGAATTACAGGTGGCATTCTCATAGGGAAGGCTGGGAAAATGATTCTTGGAATGAGCTGACGTATGATTTTTCTGACTCAATTTCCTCAGTATGACATTTCCTCTTGAATGGAAAATACCCCACTTTTAAAGCCTGGCTCAATACAATTGTCCATCTATATGACTCTACCCTGGAATTGACATGAAGTTAGGGAAGCATTTCTTCCTTACTCTATAATGTCCTTATTTTCTTTCTATGACAAATTTCTATAATCATGACAGGTCATCAGTATAAATAATACAATATTAAATCCTTATTTCATAGGTTAATACTGGGGCACATCTGAACTATTATAATAAAATGCTGATATAAGATTTGATGTATTTAGCTTAACATTTTAGTCCTTCCTAAAATTAATGTGAGAATGATTCGATATTGAACGAACAGTTTATGGACCAAATTGTTGTTCTATGAATTATTAAACCTAAAACAGAAATATCTTCAGTTTTGATTTGAAGAAAATGTTAGACTAAATGGGAAAAGCCAATTTTATTTGGCTTTACAATTACCATCTGGATGTTGAACATGTCTTGAAAGGCAAACATTTTATTATCAATAACTTATTTGAGGGGCAGCTAAGTGGCACAGTGGATAGAACACCGACCCTGGAGTCAGGAGGACCTGAGTTCAAATCCAGCCTCAGACACTTGATACTTACTAGCTGTGTGACCCTGGGCAAGTCACTTAACCCCCATTGCCTCACCAAAAAAAAAAACACAAAACAACTTATTTGATCTTCACTGTCTTGAAATGAACTACTCAGTGTACTAATACATCCCATTCCAGAATTTTTTCCTGACAATTGCAGTTATTCTGGCAACTTTTAAATGAATTTATTTTTGTATCAGAGGTCATCATATAAAAAGTGTTTTGTTAATAATTCCCTAGCAGAGTCTCAGAATCTTAGGAGGCTAAGGGGAGATGAGAAGCTAAAAGAAAATAGCTTGAGTGAAATTTTTTCAGTTGTTTTTTTAATAAATAGTTGTACCAAGATTAGGTAATGATATATACCAAATATAAAATTTGGGTTCAGAATTTAAAATTTTTTCAGTTGTTATTTGAACTTGCCAACCTAAAAATGTAAATTCTCTGGTCTAGTGATGTTCATATTAGTGCTATTAAGGTTTGAGCTAGCTCTTACTACCTGACCTGGTTATTGTAATAGCAAACTAGAATTGTATTAAAATCTATTTTGTCAGTGATTTTTAAAAGAGAAGGGGAGGGGCAGCTAGGTAGCGCAATGGATAAAGCACCAGCCCTGGATTCAGGAGGACCTGAGTTCAAATCCACCCTCAGACATGGGACACTTACTAGCTGTGTGACCCTGGGCAAGTCATTTAACCCCCATTGCCCCACCCAAAAAAAAAAAAGAGAAGGGGAGCTCTGAACTAGAGGAGCAAATCCACTAGAAGCTTATCTGAAGCCCCCTTCGTTCTAGTACACCTAAGAGGAAAGGTCTCTGAGGACCACAGGACTGCATCAGAGGATGTTTCAGAAAGTAGACAACTGTATGAGATGGGACATTTGAACTTTAAGATATGATGGACTAATTAAATGGATCCTAATCCTAACCCCCACCCCCACCCTGATTTTTCATCACCCATAGAGAACTGCACCTCTAGGCCTTTGGACTGTAATGATCCAAAGAAAGACTGGGGTCTTTCTGTGGATCAAAGTGGGGGAATGTGAAAAATGATTCATTTGGAGCACTTCTCTATTCCAATTGATATTAAGCAATTTGATATGATTCCATGCAAGTAGTGATTATAAGTTCTGTACATTAGGTTGTCAGTTCACTTGCTTAATCCTAGGAAGCTAACTAGAGGCCCTCCATCCTTATTTTCCCTTGGTATGGTGACCAAGCCCAGTGTGGCGGAGTGACTCAATTACATGGAAAGCCGCCCCCCCAAACTTATTTTTTGTACCTCCAGACCATTCTGTTTTCCAACATGGGCAGTTAAGCATCTTATGACCACTTAGCGGAGATGCTCCATGCTTCACCCAACCTGAGACACCCCTGTTCATATCCTTTGACCATTTCTCAATTAGAGGATGACGTATCAAATATCTCTAAAAGGATCTGGTCCAAGATATATATACAACTAAGAGAAATACAAAAGGCTAAGATGTTTATAAGCAGTACTTTCTGTGGCAGCAACGAACTACAAAGTTGATGCCCATCCATTGAGAAATAACTTAACAAAATGGTCCGTGAGTGGAATAGAATCTCACTGTGCTGTAAGAAATGATGAACACGATGAACACAGAGAAGCATGGGAGGACTTCATTATCATTTAATCTCTTCCTTTTCTAGGTTTCTCTTGACTGCTGAGTTTGCATTTCAGTTTCTATTCAGTTTTGGTATTTTGTTCATCTCTTCCCCACCCACTGATGAAAATTATACTTAATTCTACAGGATAGGTTGTTCTTGATTTGAAGATCAATTTGAAATTTGAAAAATGCCTTTTGGAATATCATATTCCAAGATTTTCTCTCTTCTATAGTAGTTGCAGTATAATTTTTTTGTTATCCTGATTGTTCTTTTTGGTACTTGAATTCTTTATTCTAGCTGAGAAAATTGGAACATTAATGCACTGCTGGGGGAGCTGTGAACTGATCCAACCATTCTGGAGAGCAATTTGGAACCATGCCCAAAAGGCTATAAAACTGTGCATACCCTTTGACCCAGCAATACCAATACTAGGTCTGTATCCCAAAGAGATCATAGAAAAGGGAAAAGGACCCACATGTACAAAAATATTTATAGCAGCTTTCTTTGTGGTAGCAAAGAATTTGCTACACAAGTTGTGGCAAATGAATGTAATGGAATACTATTGTGCTGTAAGAAATGATAAGTAGATAGATTTCAGAAAAAAAAAAAAACCTGTAAAGACTTATATGAATTGATGCTGAGTGAAATGAGCAGAACCAAGAGAACATTGTACACAGTTTCAACAACACTGTGTGGTGATCAACAGTGATAGACTTAGCTCTTCTCAGCAATACAATGATCCAAGACAATGCCACAAGACTCACGATGGATCTGAAAACAGATTGAAATACATTTTTTTGGACAATTCCTTAATATGAAGTTTTGTTTTTATCTGTTTTCTCTCACAACCTATCTAATATGGAGATGTTTTCCATGACTACTCATGTATAACTTATATTGAATTGTTTGAGTTCTTGGGTTGGGGGTGGGAAGGGAGGGAGGAAGAGAAGTTGGAACACAAAGTTTTAAAAAATTGAGGTCATGGGGGGCAGGTAGGTGGTACAGTGGATAAAGCACCAGCCCTGGATTCAGGAGGAACTGAGTTCAAATCTGGCCTTAGACACTTGACATTTACTAGCTGTGTGACCCTGGGCAAGTCACTTAACCCCCATTGACCCGCAAAAAAAAAAATTGAGGTCAAAATTTGTTTTTACATGTAATTTGGAAAATAAAATTCTAAACCTACAAATAATAATAATAATAATAATAAACAAAAAACTCATGATGGGAAATGCCCTCCATATACAGAAAAAGAACTATGGAGTCTGAAAGCAGATCAAAGAGTATTATTTTCACTTTTGTTGTTGTTTTTTCTTCTTTCTTGTGTTTTTTTTCCCTTTTGTTGTGATTCTTCCTTTACAACATGACTAATGTGGAAATATGTTTAACATGATTGTACACATATAACCTATATCAGATTGCTTGCTGGCTTTGAGAGGGGGAAGGGAAGAAAGGGAGGGAGAAAAATTTGGAACTCAAAGTCTTACAAAAGTGAAATGTTGTGGGTAGAGCACCGGCCCTGGAGTCAGGAGTACCTGAGTTCAAATCCGGCCTCAGACACTTAACACTTACTAGCTGTGTGACCCTGGGCAAGTCACTTAACCCCAATTGCCTCACTAAAAAAAAAAAAATGAATGTTGAAAACTATCTTTACATGTAATTAGAAAAAAATAAAATAAAACATTATTTAAAAATAAAAAAGAGGGGCAGCTAGGTGGCACAGTGGATAAAGCACCGATCATGGATTCAGGAAGACCAGAGTTCAAATCCAACCTCAGACACTTGACACTTATTAGCTATGTGACCCTGGGCAAGTCACTAACCCTCACTGCCCCAAGAAAAATAAAATAAAAAAGAGATAGTTGATACAAAGCAGGGTTCCCTTTAGAATTCTAATATCTTTAAAGGTTAAATGAGCACAGGGGCCAAGGTATAGTTTTGTTCTGTTTTGTCAGTTTTAAGAGAGGAAATGAAAGGTGAGGGTGGGGGTAGGAATCTAATAAGAAAAAAGAGAGTAATTTACTATTTTGCATAAATGGAACATGAGAGAGGAGTATATAACATGAAGGAAGGTTGAGGGGAATAGATATCTCATAAATTCATTCCTTATTTAAACCAGATAAAGGAGGGCTGAACATACTCCAAAACATAAATTTCCTAGTACTTCTAGAAATTAGGTTTGGATCTAATCTTAAAGCACTTTTCACAATAAATCAAAAATAGATACAAAAATTTTATGAAGAAAATAACTCCTTAAAAAGTAGAATTGACCAAAAAAAGAGCTACAAAAGCTCACTGAGGAAAATAATTCCTTAAAAATTAGAATTGGGAAACTGAAAGCTAATGACTACAAGACATCAAGAAACAATCAAACAAAGTCAAAAGAATGAGAAAATAGAAGAAATTGTGGAAAACATTGGAAAAACAACTGACCTGGCAATATTCTACTAGAGGGAGAAGAAACAAGTGTCCCCTCGGGGGAGAAAGAGAAAGGAGGGTAGGAGGAGTAAGACACTTAAGGAAGAGGAAGGAGGGGATGGATCTTAGAATTTCTCAGAAGTGAGTTATGTGAGAAGTATATATAAACATGGAGGAAGGCATGGGGGCAATTTTACTTTTATCTCAGTCAGACTAGGGTTGAACACACACACACACACACACACACACACACACACACACACACACACACACACAGAGTTAAGGAAATCTCCCTCTGGGAGGCTCACACCTGAGTCTTGATCTCAGGACTATCCATGAGGTAATCCTCAGGGTCAAAAATGTCCATTTTCAGGAACTCTAGTCTCTGACTTGTTCATCTCAGAAAAGGGAAGAGAAAGGTAAAACCAGGAACTGGAGACACAGCTTCCCTTGGCAAACACAGGTCACCTAGCAAGTGATTCTCATTTTTCACCCTACATTTGGAGGAACAGGAGGGAGATAATCTCAACCAAAGGCCCTGCCATGTCATCACATCAAAATGATAGGGCTGTGGATAAAGCACCAGGCCTGGATTCAGGAGGACCTGAGTTCAAATCCGGCCTCAGACACTTGACACTTACTAGCTGTGTGACCCTGGGCAAGTCACTTAATCCTCATTGCCCCACACAAAAAAAAACCAAAACAAGAAAAAAAAACCCTTCTCTTCCTCAAGTGAGATGAGGGGATTTCCCTGGAGCCAGTAGTGTGTTGGATTATCATCTTCACATCTGTAGCTCTCAAATCTTTCTCCCCCTTGAATTTGTCCCACTGCCAGCTCAGTCTCTCTGTTACTACTTTCTCCTTCCTCAAATTACTTTGTCTTTGTCTGTGGAATGCTGTCATTCCCCCCCCTGCCTCCTAACAAAAGCTACTTGAAGGTGAGCTAGGTAGACAAAGGCGCCCATGATTCCTCTCTCCTGGGTTTGTCTCCTGTTATCTGGCACCCTGTCCCAGTCAGTCAATAAACATTTATTAAGTACCTATTGTGTGCCAGGCATGGTACTAAGAATTGGTGGCTGCTGAAAACTTGCTCCTTCAGCATCATTCTAATCCCACATTCTTCATGCTGGTTCATTTTGATAGACCCCATTGCTACACAGACAACATAATAGCTGCCATGCAGCAGTTCTGGGCCTTTGATCAGAGAGTAAATCTATCTCCCCACTCCCTGTGTGCACAAGCCCCTCCCCTTCACACAGGGTTTGATCTGTTACTGTATCTGTTCAAATGTGGCTCCTAAGCCACCTAACTCACTGTTGTGGCCTACTCTTCACTCAAACTCTGCTTCCAATGTGCATAACCCAAATGTTTGGTGTCTTGGCTGCCTCCCGGGCCCCCCCAACATGCTCAGCACAGGGCATGTTACATGATCGGGCTGAACAAATGTTGGGGTTTTTCACCTCCCAAAACTGCACTCATGTGGAAGAGCCTTCTCCAAATTCTGCTCCACTCTCTCAGAATCCCACCTGCCAATGAAGTGGAATGTTTGCCTCCAGGGGTCCAGAGAGTTTGGAAGACATTCCAGCAAACATACCTCCCCCCCCACCCCCTTACATGGAAGTGCACTTTACTGCACTAAGGCAACAAGTGGTGCTGGCCCCCAACTCAATGAAAACAAGGCGGAGGACTTGTTCCCAGGCAGGCAGGCCCCTGGAGAATGAGGCCCCTCGCCCTCCCAAGGAGGCACTTTGAACCTTTGTTTAAAAAAGGAACAGGAAGCCAGGCCTTGGAAGTTGGCAGGTGTTTATTGTTCACACAATAAAGCAGCTGATTCCAGGGAATGCCTCCCCAGTGGATGGGACAACGGACAGACTTAGGGTCTCTGGTGGAGTAGGATGGAGGGTGGCAGCCTGAGAACCCACCCCAGGGCTTCCCCATCCAATTCCCCAGAAATAAAGCCTCTGAGCTTGGGAGCTGAAAGGTGGCATCCCTCAGGCCTGCCTCCCTTGGCTAGCTAGCACCCTCATCTTCCATCACTGGGATGTGGGTGAGCCAGTCTCCGGGGAGAATGTAAACAGAGATGCAGGGCCCAGGAAACCCACTCCCCAAGAGTGTTTGCCGAGTCAGAAGAAGGCATTGAAATACCATGACCAAACACCCCTCAAAGCAAAGAGGGGGCCTAGAGGCTTCCTTCGGCTTTATCCATCTCCTAAAGCAGCAGTGGGCAAAGCCTCTCGACTGGGGGCAACTCCTGGGGGTGGACATGTGGAAGACTCAAGAGCTGCTGGGAGGCAGACCAAGAGCTGAAGACATCATCTTCCTTCCTTGGGAGGTGGGCATATGAGGGGAACGCAGAGACAGAGGCAGAGGGAGGTAGCTGGCGGCTTGTTCCCCCAGGATCCCCTTTCTTGGCAGCAGCTGGAACAGAGAAGACGGAGAGGGAGGGGAGACTGGGGAGGGAAGAAGGTTCCTGGGGTCAGGAGGTTGTGGCTGTGCTGGTGCTGGGGACGGCAGGTGGTGGCGAATCTGCCGCAGCCTCATCACCTTCCTCAGAGTCCCACACCTCAGACTGCAGGTAGTCAGCGAACAGTGTCTTAGCCCGGTGCAGAACCTTCCCAAGGTGGTGCCTCCGCACCAGCCGGTCAAAGTGCATGGCCAATTCATTGTAGTCCATACTCCGCTTCATGATGTGGTCCCGGTGCTCAAGCAGTATAGCTAAGCACAAGAAGAGCATGAAGGGATTCCCCCGGCCAAACTCCTGGGGCGGAGGGAGGCTCACAGCTGCCCCAGCAGGTGGCAGTGTTGGCAGGAGTGATGACGAACAGGGGGAAGATAGGCTCTTCCCCAGAGGGCCACCTTTGTCTGAAGGGGTTCGGCTGCTGCTGCTCTCCTCCCCGACCTGGCCGGGCTCTGCAGACAGTGGGGCTGGAGCTGCTGATGGGGAGAAAGGTGCCAGGGAAGGGGCTGAGAAGGACTTGGTCATGTGAAGAGGTAGTGCCAAGGGAACGACCATGCTGGGTGGCATGGCCCCCTCCTCCACTGCCAACTGTTCCAGCAGCTGTGGAGGGATGCCCCACTGGCTGTCCTCCCCAGCCTGGGCTCTGCCAGGCTGATGGTCCCCAACACTAGCCTGTCTGGCTACGGGCCTTCCCCTAAAGCCTGTCTCCTCACTGTCCTCCATTCCCAGGCTGTCTTCCTTCTCTGCCCTTGGCTGCAGCACCTTGTCTCCGGCCTCATCCAAGGCATAGTATGTGGGCCTCAGCATGTGCCTCTGGCGCACAGGCTGCTCGCCATCTCGGGCTGGGGCAGGAACGCCCACAAGCTCTACCTCTTTCTCAGGTGGGTCTGGGGGCAAGGAGCTCCAAGTCACCTCCAGCATCCTCAGAGCATCTTCAAAGGCAAACTCCCGCTTGAGCTCAAGCAGCAGCCAACGGTAGCAAAAGAAGAGGTCGTCGGCCCCAGTGGAGAGGAGGTAGCTATAGAATTCTGGGTCAGAGTACTGGAGCAGGAGCTTCAGGTGGGAGAACTTGACGGACATGGCCTCCCCATCAACGCGGAAGTTGGCCTCCAGGCGCTTCATGATGCCACAGAAGCAGATAAAGGCATGGCCCTCATTATCCATGACAGCCAGGATGGGGGAGGCAATGTCGCTCATGCCCTGGCAGTAAGAGATCTGGGGGTGAGTGACAGCGTACGTGGTGAGCAGGTCATGCAGAGCGATGAGGTGGGGGTTGTCCTCAGGCCCTGCATAGTAGGGGTGAGCCCGGTCTGTGCGCAGCACGTCCTTGAGGACATTGCTGCGAATGAACTCCAAGTCTTCGGCACTGGCTCGCTGCTGCCACTCACTCTTCAGCTGGTTGTACTCCACGGTCTTCCGTTTCATGTAGTCCATCCGCTCCTGGCCCGTCAGACCATCGGGGTACACATTCAGCAAGTACCGCCACACTACCTGGAGCCAAGAACAAATGGTGACAGGGCTCAGCGACAGGCCCAGTGAGGAGAGCAGCTAAATGAGCCTGCGCTAACACACTGGTTAGACTCTGACCCCACGTCTGACCCATGAGGGTGTGTGTCCATGCCCGCACACACACATACACGTACAGTCCCCCGCCAGAGAAGGGAGAGGCCCTGGCACCTAGCAGAAACTCCCCTTTCCCTCCCTGACCGTGGCTAAGGCAGAGCTCCTAGCCAAGGTTGCTACGGCAACATCAAGCAACCCTGCTCCGAAGGCTTCAGGCTCAAAACTGGGTATGATGTGGGATGAGGATGGAAAGGCCCAAGGAGAAGACCAGGAAGTGGGAGCAGCCTGTTTCCTCAGACAGGAAGGTCATCTTGGGCTGCACTCAGAAGTCACCAGCCCCAGCCCCAGGACAAGGAGCTAGGCAAGCAAGCTTGGCCTTGCCTTGCGCAGGGAAGGCTCCACTCCTCCATGGTAAATACGCAGCCGCAGCTCTTCAGGCCGGCACAACTGGCCCTCCCGATTCAGGTAGGTGTGAAACTCGGCATCGCTGAGTGGAGGTTTGAAAGGCTTGAGGTCTTCCCCATAGGACCAGCTCAGCACCTGCTGCACCTTGGAAAGCGTCCGACCCACCTAGAAGACACACAGAAGGGGGATAGGAGGTGGGGAAAAGAGCTCCCCATGATCAACCTGCTCTCCACGCTGTCCCCACTTCCACCTCCCCACACAGAGAGATACACCAGAGAACTGGAAAACCTGGCAAAATGAGGGGCAATTGGAGTTCAGGGTAGAAAGACAGCAGCAGTGAGAAGTACTCCCATTTCTCTAGTATTTTTAAGTTAACAAAGATAGGACAGGGAAAACGAATAGGTTTCTCCTCATTTTATGGACGAGGAAACTGAGGCTCAGAAGTAAAATGATTTGTTCCAAGTGAGTGGGGTCAAATTCAATTTTCTTGCAGTGGCTCCCCAGTGTGCCCCCCTTGGAAGCCTCCAGGGCTCTCCAAGTCTAATATGGCTTTGACACACCTGCGAGATGATGGACTGTGTGAAAGGCAGAGCCACAGCCGTCAGGGAACGCTTCTCCACAGGCAGCAGGTCAGTGCCGATGACATCCTTGGGACTGATGATATCCCAGTCTTCCAAGAGGGGACCTGAAGGAGACACCATGCTGAGCTTCCAGAAAAGTCAAAAGGCTGGGGCTGGGCCACTCTCTCAGAGAGCCAGGAAATCCAAGGACGGCTTTGGCCCCAATACCCCAATCCCAGACCTCACCGCACCCTAGCCTAGTTTCTGCTAACCAGCCTGAAAAATTCCATCTCTCTCTGAAGGGTACCTGTGAGTCCAGTTCACTACAATCTGTACTTGCACATGAACCCACTGGAGGGAGGGGGGGGGACTTAGTGGGGGCTCAATACTCACTATCTTCCAAAGGCCTGACATCCACTCGAAGCTGTAGGTAGGGCTGGGAGGCACTAGTGAAGGCTGCACTCAGATCTCCCTCTGAGGTCAATGGGATATAGGCCTCGGGACCCAACTTCTCTCGGCCCAGGTAACTGATGCCAAAATGCTTCTTCCTGGGAAGACAGAAGGGTCTGGAACAATCTGGGCCCAGGTTCTGCCTCTCCCTTGGCTAGCTCATGCTGAACAGAGGCTGTGTGGACAGGAGCCTACCGCTTGTGAGGTGCTCTGGGCAGAGCCCGAGCCTCCAACACTATCCAGCTGAGCACAATTTCATCCAGGCTGGAAGGGGTTCAGTGGATTCTTTGTTTGGCTAGACCCCTAAGCTGTGCTGGAGGAGCAGCAGAAGAAAATGGAACCAGTATGTGAGAAGGGCAGCTGGTACCAGAGCTGGGTCAAGGGGACAACATGTCAGAAGGAAGAGACAGAACAGCAGTGGAGGCAGAACAACTGAGGAAAAGTGAGCAGGGCTTTGGGCACACCCTTGATTCTGCTTCCTCGATCGCTTTCAGAGTAAGTGCCTCCCCTCTCACCAGGTTCAGGGCTTTCTCTTTCATATCTTTGCTTGGGCCTCTTCTTCCTGACACTCCCTCCCCCAACCCATCCCCTACTGCCCCGTTGGATTTTTCAGCTCCCGTTGGTGAGTTGTTCCCCCCTCCTAGAGGGCAGGGACCATCATTCTTTCCAGGGTCACAGCATGGTGCCTGGCACTCAGAAAGCCCTTCAGAAAGGTTTGTTAACTTGCCTTAAATAAACGTGTGCTAATTTTCTTGACTTTAGTTGCTCTTGCTTGGAGGGAGGGGGGGACTGGAACGCTTTTCAGTGGCAAACATCTACACATATAGCTTGAGCATCAGTCTGGCAGTTTATGTTGTATGTGGGGTGTTTAGCACAGTGCCCAGCACTGATTGACTGAGAGGGATCATTTTCCTCCTCCTTTTGGGGAATGAGATCTCTCTGGAATACAGGGTTGGCAGTATATGTGGTGGTATGTGTCACCAAGGCAGAGAGGATGCATTGCCACACAATTACAGGGCCTGTTTTCCCATAGCTTCTGCCTCCTCCAATTCACTTGTATTTCATATATAGTAGAATGGAAAGCTACCTGAGAGCACGAAGAGCCAGAGAGCAGCTGCTGAACAGCATTTCTCTCGGTAGCCAGACACAGTCAGGCCCCAGACACAGTCAGGCCCCAGACACAGTCAGGCCCCAGACACAGTCAGGCCCCAGACACAGTCAGGCTGGGGAAGCTGGAGCCAAGCTGGCCTGCCCTGGCCTGGATCAGTCACATGCCTGCTCGCTCACCCACTCAGGTCGAAGGCTCGCATCAGGATATGCTGTAGCACGTCTAGGGAGGTGATCTGAGGATCCACAGCAAATGTCCGGAAGTCAGGCTGCAGGAAGCCTTCGAACTTCTGAGGGAGACAGGACATCCTAGTGGGCAGGCTGGCCTGGCTTCCCAAGAGTGACAAATCCCAGAAGCCTTCACCCCCTCTAAGATCCCAGACTTCTTTAGGCTGGCTCATCTACCACCAACACCACAAGCTGGAGGCAGAGTTCACTGGGCCCATGGGGCACATGTGCTGCCGTGCAGGAAGTCTTAGGCTCCTTGACCTTCTACATAGTACTGCCTTGAGGCTCAAATTGCCTGCCTGTGCCAGGGAACTGAACTGAATCCAAGCAGGTAGGGTAGGAGTGAGCCAGCTCCAGGCGTTCTCCCCTTTCCCCCAGTTTCTAGAAGCTAAACTGTTCAGAACTTGCTGTTGCCCCACTGCAGTTTGGACTTGGGGAGTCACCCAGAGGACATTACCCCCAAAATGAGCCATGTAGGCTGCCATCTTTTCTGTGATCATTGGCCAAAGGTCTGGTCTCGAGCTCACCCACAGAATGGTAGCTGCAAAGTCTCTAGAGATCCCTAAGGCCAAATTCCTGAAGCCCCGGCCCACTTCTCAGAGCCCAGCCCGCACCTGGCCCCACTCAAATGCCGCCTGTGCCCCGAAGCCCCAATCCCTCTGGCTCCCATGGCCCTCAAGAACACAAAGTTTTCAGGGGCAGCTGGGTGGTGCAGTGGATAAAACACCGGCCCTGGATTCAGGAGGACCTGAGTTCAAATCCGACCTCAGCCACTTGATACTTACTAGCTGTGTGACCCTGGGCAAGTCACTTAACCCTCATTGCCCCACCAAAAAAAAAAAAAAAAGAACACAAAGTTTTCAGAGTCAGGCTTTCCAAATGTAGTGTTTGAGGGGCAGCTAGATGGCGCAGTGGATAGAGCACCGGCCCTGGAGTCAGGAGTACCTGAGTTCAAATCCGGCCTCAGACACTTAATACTTAACTAGCTGTGTGACCCTGGGCAAGTCACTTAACCCCAATTGCCTCACTAAAAAAAACAAAAACAAAAACCAAATGTAGTGTTTGATGCCTTCTCTGCTTGGTTAAGCCGACCTCTCTCTGGGGCCCATGCCCACTCTCCCGGTGTCTCGAATGCCCCCATAAAGGGCCAGGCCCCACATCTGTTCCACTGACTGACCCTACAGGCGCACTGGAATGTGAAGGTAGAGCTCTTGGAAGAGCCTGTTCTGTTTCCAATTGGAGAAACTGAGGCCCAGAGAGGGTAGGACCAAGGTCACGGGGGGGGGGTCGGCGCCTGCTTCCCGGAGTTAGTTACATTCGGTTCGGACCCTTGTCTTGAGAGCTTGAGGGGGCCTTGGGGTTCTGAGGGGTCAATGCCTAACACGGAGGCCCCTCACCCTGGCTGTGAAATGAGCGGGGCTGGCCCAACCGCCTCTGGGGTCCCGGTCGTGGGCCGTCCTCCCAGGCCTCCAGGGTCTCACGTGACCGCCGCCCCCCTCCCCCGCTCCCGGCCGGCCCCCGTCTGGAGCCGCCCTCCTCCTGGCGGCCTCACCTTGACTCGAACCCGGACTACCTCCCGCTGCTCCTCGTCTTCGGCCACCCCCGCCGCTCCTCCGCTCCCCGGGGAGGCCGCCATCCCTTCTCCTCTGACCAGGGGCCCGGCAGCCTCCCACCGCCGCCGCCTCCCAGGGTGACAGTTACCTTCCGAGTGCGCAGGCGCACACGCCCACAGGGGGCTCGCGCCGAGGTCCGCTCCCCAGCCGGCGGGTACCGTGCGCTTGCGCACTCCGGGGACTTCTGTTACTATTGTCCCGCCTTCTGCACCCTCCGCCTCATCCCGCTCCCACTGTGTGCCGAGGCATGCCCTTCTTCCCTCTCTCCCCTTCGTCGGGAGCGGGGGGGGGG